>NW_006284838.1:1069629-1082914 GCF_000327345.1 Myotis davidii | reverse complement strand
ACTGGGGGTGTGCCCGCAACCAAGGTACATGCCCTTGACTGGAATCGAACCTGGGACCCCTCAGTCCACAGACTGACGCTCTATCCTCTGAGCAAAACTGGCCAGGGCTTAAAATTGACTTTTAGAAAGAGCAAGGAGGGAGAGAGAGAAACATCAGTGTGAGAGAGAAACATCAGTCGGTTGCCTCCATATGCACCCTGCACAGGGACTAAACCTGCAACATAGGTTTATACTGATTGGGAATCGAACCTGCAACATTTTGGTGAGTGGGATGGCAATCCAACCGACTGAGCCACCTTATCTGGCCAGTGAGGTGCCACACTATCTCGATTACTGTAGTTTTATGACTACAATCTTTTGAAATCCACGGTCATAGATTTTGCAGTGTTTTGGTATTCTTCAAGAGCCTCTACACTACCATCTTGATTACTATTCAGGAAACATATATGCTAAGTTAAATGTTGTAGTGCAAGGGTGAACTATAACAGTAGAGCAGAGCAGTTAAGAACATAGAAAGGAAGATTGCCTATGTTTGGAAACTGCCTCTGCTTCGTACTTTCTGTGAGGATAATTATTACACACACTTAATGAAGGGGATGATTAAATAAGTTATTACAAATACTCTTTTTAATGCATTTTTATTGATTTCAGAGAGGAAGGGGAAGTCTGAGAGAGATAGAGACATCAATGATGATAGAGAATCATTGATCAGCTGCCTCATAAACCTCCCTCACACTGGAGATGGAGCCTGCAACCCGGGCATATGCCCTGACCGGGAATCGAACTTTGACCTCCTGGTTCATGGGTCAATGCTCAACTTCTGAGTCATGCCAGCTGGACAAGTTATTACATATACTCTTAGCAGAGAACATGAAACAAGACAAATGCCTAATAAATGTTGCTGTTGTGACTATTCCATTAGGGTACAATAAATTGTTTTGAATGTAATTATTCTCATATATATGTGTTATCTAAGGCAAGCTTTTCATAGATGACATGATTTATTTCACCTAGCACAACTTTTTCAGTAGTTAATGATACCTGTCTGTGTAGTGTTGAATAAGGTCTTTTAATCCATTTTTCAGCTTTGAAGAGTTTTCTTCTATAATTTCTGTGATTATCATTTCATTAATTTTGTTCTTTCTAATTTGGATTCAATGATAAGTATATTATAAGTCTGCAAATGTCAAGCTTCTTATATATCAACTAGAGGGCCTTGGCCCTGGCCCCTGCCTGCTGTGGCTTTGTGGGGCCCACTGCAGCTTTGTCTGGAAGGAAGGACATCCAGAAGGACATCTGGTCTAATTAGCATATTATGCTTTTATTATTATAGATTATTTGTCTTTATCCACTGAGTTATATGGGAATTTATCAACTACATCTTTACTTCACCCACTTGAGTTTCTATATAATTTGTTCATTGCCTTTGTGAGTTTATTATTTGCCCTTAATGACTGTATATATGCCACTTTATTTTGAATCATATTATTTCATTAAAGAGTGCCTTTCTTTGAATTATGCATCTTTTCATAGGCTGGGAAATTTTTGAAATAATAAAACCTAAAATTGTAAAACATTAGTTTGTAACCAAGACATAGTTGCAGTGGGGTGTTTCTGAGGTTGATTGGTAAATTTGAATCCAGTAGATAGTTTTGCTATTGAACTTAGCTTACTTATTAAAGAGAGGATTAAAAATCAGATTCATTTTCATGTAGGTAATACAGTTCGTTAGTAATTTAACATTCTCCTCTAGGTCTCAGGGTAGAGGTCTGTGTAAGGGAGAAAGAGAAATGGCTGAATCTCAGTCATTTTCTGGGAAAGAAGTGTCTGCAGGAGATTGTGCAAATGGATTTCACAAAATCTTTGGCATGCATAATGAAAGTTTGCCTTTAAGGAAATGATCCTTATTAAGTCTGTGACTATTGTATTGGAAAAAATGCACTCCTTTTACTTAGGAGATTCAATGATCCTTTAAAACATTATAAATCCCCTTAGCAAATTTCTTCCTCATCCATCTTAAAGTGGGTCAGAGCATTGGCATGTGTAAAATACTGGGCTACTGCCGGGAGCCAAATATTGCACTTAGGTTTTTTGTAAGGTAATAATTCCTCATTTTCTAGAAATGCATGACAGGCAGAACTGTCATTGTTCTCCTCATGAGTAATGTTCAAGTTAGGCCACCGCAATCCTGAGTATGATAAGTATTCAGTTGGTTTAGGGTTACAGCAACAAAATAGAAACGTGTGTCGTCTTCATGATCATGGAGGGTTAGTTGGCTTATGGTCGAGACCCAAAACTCTCCCTTGATTTTTTCTGAAAATATAGCAGCTTTACAAACATCAGGACTCCTTTTTAAGCTGTCTGCAAACGGAATTAGTTTTCAGAGAAAGGGAACAATAATCCATGGGGTCAGATTAATTTCATAATATAGCATTTCACTTATTGTTCATGCATGAGACATACATTGGCAGCTCACCACATTCTAAAAACGGCACTAGTTACTGGGAATTCAGAGGGAATGTGCCATCATTTCTGTGCCTCAGGTGCTCACACAGTTGCTGATTTCATCTGGGATCTCAAGGACTAAAGCCATATGGATTTTTGGCCATATTGTTCTCAGTAGCTACTGCCTATTTCAGATTTGTTCCTGATGTATTTTAGAGATGAAGGTGTAGACAAAGAGACTTCAAAGTAAGAGAAAACCATGATTAAGAGGATAGGGAGCTCCTTTAACAAGAACCTAATAATGTGTAGCTTAGTTCAACAATAGTAAGTGGAACTCATGATAATGATATATAAGTATTTAAAAAATATAAACAGTATGGGACAACATTGTTTAACGCATTTTAGCTGAAGGTGAAAAACAGCAATGCAAAGTATTTATGAAAGAGGAATTCAAAGTAAACATAAGAAAAAGTTTCCTAAAAGAAAATATGGGTCTACATTATAGGAAAGCATTGTAACAACATAAGAAAATATGAAACAAGGAAACTAATAGCAAGGAGTTCACTAACAGTAAATTCATTCATTCAACAGAATTCATTCTTTTATTCACTAATTCATCAAATGATTAAAGGTTTACTTACATTGTTAACATTTCTTTTCTTCCATTTCTTCATTAATTATGTTCATTCATTTATTCAACAATTTTTCTCTTGAGCATTTCAGTGGTTCAAGAATATTTCTACTCAGGCATTAACATTATTTAGTAAATTTTAGTAAAATTTCAGTTTTCACTCATATAAAGCCCTAATAAAATGTGTCTTAATGACCAGAGAGTGAAGGTTGGATTTGGGAGTGGAAAGTTGGAGGGGCCAGATCCCTGCAACTGATGGAGATCAGGCTGATGGAGATCCCCAAGTTTTGTGCATCTTCAGCACCTCCTGGAAGATAAGGGCAGAAATAATCCCTCCTTTAACCCACTGACTCAGGGGGACACGCATTACTTTCACCGTATTCACTGTTGAGAAGTTGTCAAATGACATCACTTGGATGCAACAGGGGTTGGGAAATGTACTGGTCACCTCCATCCTAGGAACATCTCTGTATTTTAAAGGGAGCATGATTTTGTAAAGGACAGGTAACTGATCAAAACAGACCCTCTTGGAGTGTATATCTTGTTGGAGGAAACTAATAACACTGAAGTAACAGTAAAAGAAACGCTTTATTAGAAGGATGTACACATTATGCTGATGAATAAAGCCAGGCAGAAGGTAAGGGGGTACTTACTGGATGTGCATGGGAGCAAAGTAGGCAAAGGAGAGGATGGAGGGATATGAAGTCAGAGAAGTAACAGGGCCCGGTCACACAGGGCCTGAGGAGGGACTGAGGACTTGGGCTTTTCCAAGATACAGGGAAGGCAGAGGGTTTTAGCTGAGGAGTAAAATGATTAGATTTAAGTTTTTAAGGGATTATTCTAATGGCTGTGCTGAAAATTGGCTGTGGAGCAGTGAGGGCAGAAGCAGGGAGATGATTAGAAAGCTTTTTCTATAATTGAGGTGAGAAATGATGGCAGCGTAGACCAGAGGTATTGAAAAGTGGTTGGATTCTTGACATATTTTGAGGGTGAAACCAACAGGATTTGTTGGTGGATTTGTCATGAGGTGTGGAGGAAGGAGTCAAGGATGACTTCTGAAAGACTAATTGGCAGAATAGATTTTTCATTAATTGAAACGGGGAAAACTCTGGGGCAGCGATTTTCAACCTGTGAACCATTGCACACGATGTGCCACAAGAATGTTTAAAACATGCAATACCTGACTATTTAGTCAGGGGCACGGACCTTTTTCCCCTTAGATTATCAACTTAAAAAAAATGAAAAGAAAACAGCCAACACAACAATAGCCATCCAGTGTGAATGAATCAAAATTAAACCTATTTTTTTGTCAGATTGGCAAAAATTATCATATATTTTTTGGTTTGCCACAGATTTCTGGTAATTAGTTTATGTGTGCCATGCGATGAAAAAGGTTGAAAACCTCTGCTATAGGGGGAATCTCAGTTAGGTGTTGGTGGAGTGTACCAGGAGTTGATTTGGTGTGATGGTTAGAAAACAAAGTTGAAATGACAAGTAGGCAGTTAGGAATATGAATCTGGTATTCAGTGGGGCCATGGGAGAGTGGAGGTGTCTATAAGGAACAACAATGAGCCATGTCAGAATCCACCAATTAAAGTTTGGGGAGGTGGGGTAGAACCAGCAGAAGAGAATGAGGAGAGTGGCCAGAGTAAAAAACAAAACAAAAAACAAACAAACAAAAAACAGGGAGTCTAGGGTCAAGGAAGTCAAGAAAGAAAGAATGAGCCACAGTCTCAGCCTCTGCTGACAGGTCAAGTAAAAGGGGAACTGGAAACGGATTGACATTCAATTGCAAAGAGTCCGGATAGGTCATCGGTGATCTTGACAAAAAGTTTTAGTGCAGTGATGGAGTGGGGAACTGAAATTTGAGTGAGATAAAGAGAAAATGAGAGGAGACAGATTTGTGGCAGTGGGCTTATTTATTTTCTTTTTTTCTTTAAAGGGGAGCAGAGAAATGGATACGGTGATTACAATAGGAAGTGAAGACAGAAAGGGTTTTTCTAACCGGGAAAGGTAGCTATATTTGTACAAAGATGGGACATTTTACGAGACAAGTGAAAGAGGGGAAATAATAAGCAACCATCTTAAGTCTTCGGAATGGTTGGGTCGGGTGAAAGGTTGGACATAGATAGGTTCACATTGTGTATCCATAATACTGCAGGCTAAGGGGCAAATGCATGGCGGGCTCCTGGGAGTTGCCTTAGCGTTGCTTCTTTTTATTCTCAGGGAAATAAGAAGCAAAGTCATTCAGAAGAAAGAGGAGAAAATGTGAAATCATCGTTTTGAATGATGGGCTTTTAAATGGAAAAGGGAAATCTTTGAAGCAGTTCCGGGGACCCACTTGACACTGATAGTTATGTAATAAAGCAAGACCATTCCACCTGATGGTGTGTTTCCATGCAGCCATATTACCTGTGCGTGTAGCCATGGAGGATACAGAGAATTTTGTTCAATGAGGTTGGTGTTTATTCTTGGTGAGTACAGTGTCATGATAGAGTGTTAAGAGAATTTAGTGTGTGAGCAAAAAAGAGTGATTAAAATTACATATCATAGACTCTAAGCAGGGTGAGGTGAGAATGATGAGTAATTGAGTAGGGTAGTAGAAAAGATGACAGGCTCGGTGTATTTGAGGATTTTTTGTAGTTATGTATTAAAAGAAATGCCCCAGAAACACTGGATCTGGTAGTCTGAGTAGAATCCTTGAAGCTAAGAGGATGGAGTAGAGGCAGTTGGTAATAAAAATGTCTGATACAATAATGGACCTGAGGAGGTAAGGATGGCTGCAAAACAAAACCATTTGAGAAGAAAAGATCAAAGACTGAGGAGGCTGAGGTATTGGAAGGGCCACCCAACTTGTTTAAATCCTGAGAACTGACATGCACAGTGTTGCATAATGTGACCTTGAGCCAGAAACCAAAATCTTACAGCTATGACCTTCTGCTGTTTTTGCAAACCTATCAGTGAAAATTTCTTTTTTGACATTATGGTTGGGATAATCTCTAAGTTTTTTCTGAAATAAAATGTCTTTATTTTTAACCTCATTCTTTAAAGATACATTCATGGCTATAGAATTCTAGAATTACAGGTTGATATTATGTTCTTTCAGCATCTTAAAACTATTGTTCCATTGCCTTATGACTTTCATGCTTGCTGTGGAGAAGTCAGTACGTTGAGAAATGTACTGTGTACTGAAGCTAAATTTTTTCTCAATAGCTATTTTTTTTAAATGTAATTTTTGAGAGAGAGATTTGTTGTTCTACTTATTATGCATTCATTGGTTGGTTCTTGTATGTGCCCTGACAGGAAGTTGAATCCGCAGCCTTAGAGTATCAGGATGATGCTCTAACCCAGTGGTCGGCAAACTCATTAGTCAGCAGAGCCAAATATCAACAGTACAATGATTGAAATTTCTTTTGAGAGCCAAATTTTTAAAACTTAAACTATATAGATAGGTACATTGTTATTAACTTAATTAGGGTACTCCTAAGGCTTAGGAAGAGCCACACTCAAGGGCGTAAAGAGCCACATGTGGCTCTCGAGCTGCAGTTTGCTGACCACAGCTCTAACCAACTGATCTGCCTGGGCAGGGCTTCATAGCTGTTTTTACAACTTTTATTTTCTTCTGTTCTTCAGTTTTACTAAAATTATGTAGGTGTAGGATGCATGGCTTTCTGATCTGAAGATTGGTATATTTCAAAGTTTGGACAATTCTCATGCATTGTCTGTAAATCTTTATTGCCTTCTCACTTGTATTGTTGGATTTTCTCAATCTATGCTCATTTTCTTAAAACATCTCTCCCGTTTCCCATCACTTTATATATCAGCGCTTCAGTCCCTGTATTTTTCTCAGATTTATTTTTTAGTGTACTAGTTTTCTTTTCAGCTGTATCTAATAATAATTTTTAACTATTATATTTTACATTTATATAGGTTTGTTTTTAAATTAAATATGCTTAATTTTGTTGGTCTCTATTTTTTTTCTTACATCTATTGCCAATCTTCTCTATTACTTCTTTAAGCATATTCAACATACTTGATTTATAATTTCTATCTGATAAATCAGATATCTGAAATCCTTGGGAGTTTGAATCTGCAATATGGAACTTACTGCTCATGACAGCTTATTTCTTCATTTATATAATCATTTTTTTTAAACTGTGAGTTTATATTCCTTTAGACTTTGATCCTTTCATCTTATTAGGGTATGATACATTTTTTATTAGAAGCTGAATTTAAAATTTCTTCATAAAGGATTCTCATAGGCTGCTTTCAGATAACTGGATGCTTAATACTCCAGAACAACTTTTAATTATACTTTAAGCTGGGTGTTCTTTGAGGGAGGAAGGCAAAAAAAAGTGTAAATTCTGTTTTCAAAACATGACTATAAACTTTTGTTTAACAATGTATCATGAGAGTCTTTTGAATTCATTCATTCATCCATTCATTCATTCATTCATTCAATAAGAACCAATGCTGAAAACTGCATTCCTAATGATCTATCATGTGTCAGGGATCCAAGATGCCCACAGGGAGTTTTAAATTTGATCTTCCCCCTTGGTCCCTTATTTGCATGGCTTACTCAAACAGAGACCCTAAGCCACCAGTAATTAGCATAGGAATTCACGAAACCTTTCCATGTCATTGCTTGCTCATTCTTGTGAGTTCTCATTTTTTTCTTTTCTAAAATTGTCTAAAATATTTCTTTACTTTCCTACTAATGCAACTGGGCATTAAAAATGAATCTTTGATATATTCTTAATTGTGCTGAAATGGAGATAGAGGAATGGTATGACAGTATTTAATCAAAGTTATAATAAGAATTGTAAGTCCCATTGGAGGGAATTTTCATCTTTTTTTGCTTATTTTTCAAGAGTTCTTTATATATTAGAGGATTGCATTTCTTGGCCATATATTACAGGTTATTTTCCCCCTTGTTTGTAGTTCTAATGGTTTCTTAATGGTGCTGTTTTTCTTTCTGATAAAGGACTTTTAAATTTTTATATAGTCAAATATATTGACCTTTCCTGTTATGTTCTCTGCCTTTGATGTCATGCCTGAACTTTGTCTCCATTGATATAATGAAAATATTTACAGTAATTTCTTTTAGTTCTTCCTTGAATTTATATTTTCAGGAACACATTTCCTTAATAGAATATAAATGACATTTTATGTTGTACTAAATAGTTTTATATGTATATATGTATATATATAATATATGTTTTAACACATGTTTTAAAACTATTATATTCAATTTGATTATAGAATACATATTTATAAATATAATGATATAGTAAAAATGTATTTGCATGACAAGTCCTTTTTTTAATTTTTCCCTCATTCATCCATTTTGTTTAAAAAAGTATTGACTGTTGTGCTACTTTTCTTCAAGCCTTGAGGAAATAAAAATGAAAATGTTGAACATATTGAAATCCTACATCTGGACACAACAGATAGGAGAGCAGCCAATTGTGATTGAGTGTGCTATTATTTTCAATGACAAATACTCTCCTTGGCATGGGCACCGATATAGTGGGCACATCTCATCTAGAGAGAGGAGTCAGGGAAGTCTTCCTAGAAGAGACTATTTGAAATAAGTATTTTCGATGTGTGTTTGTTCGCTGGAAATGGTGAGGAAGGGCAGAGGTCAAGAGAGAGAAAGCCACGGCGAGGCAACGTGTGTGAGGTTTCTAGCAGAGAAGGTCATGGGTTATTTGAGAAGCTGAAGAAAACAGTTCAGTTTGGGGAGGAGAATAGATGGTGATGTTAAGGGCTGTCAAATGAAGCTGGACAAGCACGAAGGGCCAAGGGAATTGCAGGTATTCTCCTGAGAGCAACAGGTTCCATGTAAAAGTTTGAAAGTAGGGAGTAATGTGATCAAATTTGCTTTTTCAAAACAACATTGGTACTTAACCTTCATTTCATAATAGATGGAAAGATGCAGAGCCAGGACAGAGAGAAGCTTCTTCAGAGGGTGTTGCTGTAATGTAGGCGAGAAATCACTGTGGCCCAATGAGGACATGGGCTCAACGGAGATTTCACAGGCAAATGGATAGATAGTGATCATAGCAAGGTGAAGGTGAGAGAATGGGAGGGATTATGGATGTCACTCAAGCTTTTTTCTTGAGCAACGGATGGATAGAGTTGTCATTTTCTGAATTAGGTGACAGAAAGAAGTAGGTACTCTTTCTAGGGGGAAAATATTGACTAACTTTGAGGGATATTTTGAACTAGTTGTCTATTAAATAACCCAAGTGAAAATGGACCACACCCTCTCATTCTTATTCAAAATGTATCCTCTAGTCTAAGTCACATTCTGTTTATTTATCATTGGCACTATGTCAGTGATGCCCAGCTGGTCTTCCCATTCTTAGTCCCCCTAATCAATTCATCCTACACTGGGACTGATGCTGTCCTCTTCATATTTGTGGTTTTGTTCACTTTCATCCCTCCCCCAGAACACCCTCTGCCTACTTACCTGTTAACCCCTTCCCTGGCAGAAACGTGTATACTCGAATGGGAAGAAAAAATAATTACAAACTGTTTTCATAACCAGCATCAAAAATACTATATAGAACCAAAATAAAAAAATTAGTCTGAAAAAGAAACGTTTTTAACAAAAAAAATTGTTGGGGAAGGGGTTAAAACCCTCCCGCAGGAACACCTGCATCCTAAGTACCACCAATAGCCTCTCATATCTTTCCTTCATGATTATCATTTGACTTAAATATGTAGTAACTTAGTATCAAAGTCATGGGCATTAGACATGACAAGCCCACTTCTGCCACATATAGACTCCTTGCTGCTGGGTAAAATCCATTGCTCTCAACTTCTGTTTCCTCCTTTTTGTTGAATGAGTGATAAAGACCTTGCTGGTTGTGAAGGGTAGACTTATAGTGGCCACAGTATCTGACCCCTAGTGTGTATTAAATGGTCATGATGACTAATATTACGTCTTTAGACCACTTCTCACAGTCTGTTGGCATTGTACTCACCTATTTGTGTGTTTCGTTCTGTGAGAGCAGGGGCAATTCCGCTGTTATCCTCACAGTAATTTATAAAGCAGGCATAAAGTAGGGAAAATATATGGCATGGATACAGCTTATAGCATGGGAGTCTCTAAGAATAGAGCTATTGTAGAAAGCAGACTTGCTTAAATGGACAGATTTCCTCTTGTGTGCTGTGAAATGTTCTCTTCTACCCCGGATCCTTCCCACCTGAAGTACAATGATTTTACGAGTAAATATGTCCCACAGTTCTAGTCTCTTTGTGAGTAGAGATTTGGGTGGTTATGCATACATCCAAGATGCAATAGCAAACATTTTAAGTGGTGTTTCACACAATGATTTCAAGAATGCACTTTAATTTTTATTGAATACCATCTGATTAGCAATTTTGTTTTTGTTTTTAGCCTTGTGAATATTTATTTCAGCAAAAATGAGTACAATCATTTCTAGTGGAAATATTGTCCACCTGAGTTCCCCAGCGTCTAATGGAAAACTGGCCTTGCTCTTTGTTAGAGGAGTTGTCGGTGGCCTTTGGGTTGGAAGCTGCCTGGGCTGACCAACCTGTGACCAGCACGCTGAGAAGGAGGGGAGATCTACAGATTGTCTCCTCCAAGAGGGGATCCCTCAGCCTCCTTTTCCCAGTGACCCATTGGGAAGCTTGGAATAGGCAGGATGGTGGGGGCTGATCTTCTCAGACTTGTTGTCTCATTCATGCCAGTTTGGGGGACAGTTGTGAGTGGTAAGAGATCGGCCTTTGAGGTCAGGCCTTTGTGGATCCCAATCCCATCGTTGCCATTTCCCCCATTTGTAATTTGAAATGATACTATATGTTCTTTGAGCCCAAGTTGTTTTGTTTTGTGCGTTTGCATGTTTTCATGCATGCGTGTGTACAGACTCAAATAAGACAGTCTAGTCTCCTGGGCATCCAGGCCCAATCTTTTGGTCTTCAGCAGAATGACATAAACTCTAAATAACAACCACTTATCTACGTTTTCCTTAGAAAACAGCCAAAAAAGCCCAGTCCTTACAGGCATGGCACACAGAACATCTTAATCTATAAAGGATAGAATTACCCAAATCATGCATATGGTGCCCAACCTGCTGGTGAACCAGATCAGAGCTGGCCTAGGAGTGGTGGCCAGAGAAAGTGTTTGTGTTTTAAAAACTTGCTCTGAGTTTTAAAACATTCATGGTTGCTTTTACTGAGAAAGCAAGTAGACAATATCACAGAGGTATGCATGCTAATATTTGATTTTGCTAAGGTCTTCCACTAGAACATGACGTTAGAACATAGTGGGTGAGATGCTTAGGTATTTTCATAATAAAATTCTTAGTAACGTGACATACTGCATTCTTCAATTTGCCACAGGAACAGACTGGCAGTACGGACTATTTAAAAGAGATGGGCAACTCTGAAAAGGGTAGTGGCAGCAACACTCTCCACTAAGAATAATCTCCCACTTCCTCAATTAACATTGCTATTCTTCCACGATACAGGTCCGTGTGAAAAATTGGTCAGGTTTTTCAGGGACAGGAGATGAAAAAATGGAGCATGCCCTAATTAGCTAATTGCAAGCTCAACATCTTTAGGATGGACCCATAAGACCTGGCCATGGTTTTGTTAAACATCTGCAGAACTCCTTAGCCCTTTCCATAGTTTTCTCAGAATCTTAAAAATGAGCTCAGAACCATCTGACTCTGCTCCTCAGGGCTGAGGTGGGTGCTGGTCACCCAAGTCTGAATGCCATGGGGGGAGTCACCCCAGCAGCCTTTGAGTGCAAGTAGGTGATGCCCAGGTGGTAAAATCCTGAGCAGGAACACCAGGATGTCAATAACCAGGAAGGAGGAATGGCCTGGTCTGAACCCCCTTTGCCGATAGAGCCCCCCAGCAGGAGGGAGCCTATGATAAGGAGAAAGGTGCCAATCAAAACCAACACTTAGTAAATGCAGTGGGATCGCAGGAGGGCTTTTCAGAAACTGAAGGTCAGTGTAGCCATCATCTGTGCTGGAGAGGCTTGAGTATTGGACTTTACTGCTGAGGATTCCAGGGGCCAGGTTGGTACGAGATGGCTGTATAACACCCTGGCACAGCTACAGTCGGAGCACTGCACCGAGTTGCCCACGCATCCACAGCCGCTCAGGGTTGACAACAGTGATGATCCTGATGTGCCTCACCTACCTGCCATCTGCCCCACCTGTCACCCTCCCCACCTCCTGCTGCCCACCCCACTTAACTGCCACCGTCTCTATCCAGTTCAGAGCAGCTCAGTGCCAGAAATGGCTGTGTGTAAGCTTTTAAGATAGGGCAACACCCATGTGGGTAAGGCAGCTGGGTTTCCCATTTACTTCTTGAGAACCTAGTTGAATTTGTTTTGTTCTTCCAGTCCCAAGGTCCATGAAATTCTAAAGCTCTCCCCTGAGGTTTTCATAAAATTTCCATGTTGGGTCTTCTGGTCCCTCTACCTGCAGTGCCTGTGCTCATAGGCATTGTAGCTGTTTCCCTCCGTGCCCATCAGAATGTGAAACTCCAGCACCTGCGCATGTGTACGGGGGACCAGTGAGCACTGGGGTCGGGATAACACCATTCGTGAGCTTCTACCTGGGCCTCCTTTCTTCCCCCCTTTTCTAGGGCAAGTGTTCTTGCTCCATAATTACCCTCCTGAGAACCCAAGTCCCTCTGTTATGCAGAATGGTTCCTTTTTGTTTGGCTCCTACTCTCACACTCACACGTTCACAATGTCAAGGTGGTCTGCAGCACACAGAGGGCCCTCTCCTTAATAGGACCCACCCACCCACTGGAGAAGAGAGTAGGTTATACGTCTCCCTTTCTGTCATATTCATTCTCTCTCTCTCTCTCTCTCTCTCTCTTCACTCTCTCTCTCTCTCGCTCTCTCTCTCTCTCTCTCTCTCTCTCTCTCTCTTTCACACACACACACACACACACACACACATAGTCATATATACATTTACACACATTTATCTTAGAAGAATGATAATATTGTATCAGTTGATTTGCAAATATTTAATAAAAGCAACAATATAGAAAATTAACCAGCAAACTGCTTAGTGCAAATTTATATTAGCCTTCCTTTTCCTTTGCTTTTGATGACCAAGGGATAGTTATCCAAAGGGAGCTGTGGGTGCAGCTATCTGGACTCTGGGCACAAGGAACCAGCAGGTATTGGTGGGTGTTGTGATCCAAGTG
>NW_006284838.1:1040006-1069594 GCF_000327345.1 Myotis davidii | reverse complement strand
GCTCTGCTTCTACCTTAGAGGCTTCTCTTCCCTGACCAAGGCTCCCGAAGTCCCAGGCTGTCTGAGGGCTTGGAGAGCTCCTTCCTCCATTACCTGCCACATTCCTCATTCTCTCCTGGTTGCCAAGGGAGGGCTGGTGAGATTGGCTGGGAAAGTAGACCTACTGAATGGTTAAGAACTGCGGGGAAAGCCAGCTGCCAGGCAGGTGGGTGAAAGAGAATATAGGCGTGACACAAGCCAGCTGTGTAGTCTTTCTCTCTCCCTTTTGATGATACCACTGGGGAGGAGTAGCCCTATCAAAATGTGGGAGAGAGAGAATGCAGGAGAAGGGGCTGAAGAGAAACAAATGCTTCACTTGCCCTTTGGGAAAGGACCACCGTCTTCCCTTGCTGTGTGTGGTCTGCTCCAAGCCTGGGCTTCCGATGAGCGTGGTCTGGGCCACGGCAACTCCCTCATTTGAAGGTCGATATTGCCCTTTGGCCACACAAAGGGCTGTCATCTGTCCATCTGTGTGTCTCTGTCAAACTGAAACTCTGTGCTGGGCACTTAACTGTGCCTCACCTAATCCCAAAGGTCCCCTCCACCTTAGACAGCAAAGTCCTTCCGTGGTTCCATCCTTATTCTTACAATTCTTAAGATGAAATGTCTCTGGCTGCTCTCACTAGAAATGCACTGTAAGTTTATGGTCATGTTACAGTCCCAAGTTCCTGTTTTTTAAAATCTATTTTATACAAAGATACAAATTTGAAAAAAAATAAATTGAAGTATTATAAATATCTTAGCTCAGAATAGCGGAGGAAAAGTAATTGGAAGAAACACGAGGTGAGAAGATGTAACATATTTTGAACAGAAACTATACTGTTCTACTGATAAGCAATTTCTGCTCTGTTTGTGTAGTGACAATGTATTTTTTGGAGGCCAGGGTTCCCCCAAAAATGTATACATAATTTAACAACTGATAGCTCAGTTTTGAAAATGAGTGTATTTTAATAAACACTGCCTTTATAATTATTCAAAATGCGTGTGTGCATTTTGTATATATATTGGTCATATGTGAAGTTCCTTTCCAAAAATAGTCATTTAGTGTCCTGCGTAAATCTTTCAATTCCTTTGTCTTGATATAGAATTATTAGTGGAGATAAGTTTATAAGCTTATCAACAAGAAAGAAAAATGATGCAGTCAAGGGGAGAACGAGTCCCTCCCAACTTCTTTTGATCATTCCAGCATGACGTGCCTAGTGGCTTACATCATGGAGAGTTAACCCCCATTTTACAGTGTAGCTGGGAGAATAAATAATCCTAATTCAAAATAGTTTGAGTTCTAGGGAAGGTTTACTGGCCCAATGGATGTCTAGTCTGCATTTCTCCTATCTCTTCTTTTGATCCAGTCTTGCATTTCTGTCCTGGTGATGGTGATGAAATTGTACCTTTTGTCAACATAAAACATAAATTTTCTCAATTAGACTTTTATATAGAGGGAAAGTAAGTTGACATGTTCTGGCTTAGAATTTCACCAGTAAATTGAGGGATGGCCTAAAGGGAAGGTTAGACTAAAAGTAAGAAGAACTCTGTGGTCCCATCTTACACAGCTTACACTCCATGATCATGGGAAATTCAGCTAAGATCTAGTCCTGCTAGTGAAAGTGAGATTTGCCTAGTCTATCTCATGGGACTTTCCCAAGGACTCACTCAAATTAAATAATATGAAAAAAAGATATATGCTCACTAAAATATTATAATTTTATAATCCTTTTATTGTGCCATACCAAATACATTAACAAATATTATACTTGTAAAGCATAATGAAACACTAACAGTGCTCTTAAATACACATTTTAAATCATGATTTGATGAACAAATGTAAAGAAAATAGGAGTGTAGGAGGTGGTGGTTGGGGAAGATGCTCTATGGGTAGAAAAGGATCAAAATGTGACTAGGCTTGAGTAGCTAACTGAATTAAATATAACCTTTGATGGAAATATAAGGCTATGGACTGAGTTTCAGGGAAGCAATGCATGGCGATGGGATGGCTTGATGCACAGGTGGCTATGAATGTCTAAACACTTAGGACAGGCGTGAGCCGAGAGCGCGCTCTGGAGGAGTGTGAGGCCCTGCATGAGTTAACTGAAGGGTGGCCCACTGCCTTCGCCTGCAGTGTAGACATGCCCCGTGCTGAATGGGATTCTCTCCTGAAAGTTTACACGATAGTGAATCTGGGGAAGCCAGACCCGTATCTCTGCATTTTAACTGGAAACATAATTATGTGCTCCCATCTTAACCTAAAACCCAACGGAGTTCTCAATATGACTAAAGTGCCCTTAAATACCCTGATAAGAACCCACCCAGTAGTCAGTCCAACAGAAAGACTTAACACACCATTTGACCCGTTATTTAACTGTGAACTTATTTGTTGAAGGTTTTCTGTGCAGAAGCTTAGCAGCATCACATACACATCATTTTCATTTTATAACCCTCACCTATCTCAATATACTGCATCATTCCACCTTTTCTTCCAAAATGTTCCATTTTCCAGACCTTTTGGACTCGCTGACTTCCTTCAAAGACATGTCTACTTCCATAGGAAACATACTCAAAACAGTGGTTCTCAACCTTGGCTGCACATTAGAATCACCTGGGAATCTTTTTAAAATCCTGATTTCTGGGCCTCATCCTCCTGAAATTCTGTTTCTTTGTTATGGGGTGGGGCCACAACATTAGTAACAAGAAACAGAATTTCCGGAGGATGAGGCCCAGAAATCAGGATTTTAAAAAGATTCCCAGGTGATTCTAATGTGCAGCCAAGGTTGAGAACCACTGTCTTAAAAACTGTGGAAGTAATTGATAGTGGTAATGAAAAATCCATTTTAAAAGTACAAGCAGGAGACACTTGTCATTAGAAAAACAGCTCATAGGCAATTGCAGTGCACTCTTACTCTCACCAGGTTGGACTTGAAATTCAGCATTTTCACTGATGTGCATAAATACTTTTGATAGAAGGATTTAGATTTGGACAATGACTTTTGGGTAAAAATGATTGCAAATCCTGTAGCACACATTTGAAAGTGGGAGTGTCTTAGTGAGAGATGTCTGCATTGTGTCAGTTTGTAGCACTTTGAAGGGCACATTGCCTGCCATGTGATATAACTTAGTAGTGTGTGTTCAATAAATATTCCTTCCTTCCTTCCTTCCTTCCTTCTTTCCTTCCTTCCTTCCTTCCTTCCTTCCTTCTTCTCTTCCTTTCCTGAATCAGTTAAAGTTAACCTTGACATGTTGTCTCTCAGAATTCTTTGGATTCGATTTGTGGATAACCCTGTCTCTAAACTCATTAAGACAATTTTTTAATATTAATGTGAATAAACATTTAGACGTAACTTTAGTAACTTCTCCCAAATAAAAGCCAATAACTCCCTTCCACTATTAGCTGTTAAAAGTCTAAATATACAAAATAAACAAACAAATTCTAAATATATAAAGAGACATTACAGAATATAACTGCACATTTTGTTTCTGAATTAGCTTTATTTTTTTAATTTTAAAATGAAAAATACCAAGTATACCACACCTACAAACTGGAGCATTTCTATTTCATTGTGAACTCAAGGCCAGAAACTGTCTCCTGAAATATTAAGCTGGTGGAATTTTTTATTATTCCAGTTATGCAGGGAAATTAATTCTTGAAGACAACTCTTTTAACTTAGGTTTTAGGACACCAGGGAATAGATCTCAATTTAATTTTTTGAATTTATTTAATATATGTTTATTATTATTATTGTTATTATTATTTTCATTTTAACAACTGTTCCCACCTACCTTCCTGTCCCATTTGTTGCACCTTTTCCCATAGCTTCACTCTGGCTTGGATGGTGGCTTCTGGGATCAGCATGGTGCTGTTCAGAGAAGCACCAGATCAGGACTGTTGGACCCCAAACACGTGTTTTTTTGTGCAGAGTGGCACAGGAGAGCTCTTGGGGAAACCCTGTGGTATTCTCTTGATGCTCCCAAACAGGCTTCATTGTTTCCTTTGAATAGCACTTTGTCAGTTTCACCTGACATGTGGCATGGCCCTCAGGGATATAGGCATTGCTGTGCAGTCTAAAGGGAAATCAAATTTATAATTTCTGTTTTTGTATCATTTTTGTGAATATATACATATATATGTATGTATATATATATATATATATATATATATATATATATATATATATATATATATATATATATATATATATATATATATATATATATATATATATATATATATATATATATATATATATATATATATATATACATATATATATATATGTGTGTGTGTGTGTGTGTAGGATTCCACCGAGTCTCCTCGCTACCTACTCCAGGATTCTGTGAGGATTAAATGAGATGAAGCACAGGAAAACACTTCACAGACATTTGGATAAAGTGTAAAATGTTTCCACCTGTGTTCCTGGGCTGAAGAAACTGCAAGGAGGCTAGTCGCTAGGGAGAGGAAGCTGGGCGTTGTTATATGGCTGTTTCTGGGCTGGGCTGGGCTGTGTGCTGCATTTTGCACCATGGGGTCTTGGCAGCATTGGCTGCGATTTGATGTTGTGTCGCTCTGGGGTGGTGGCAGGGCCTGTGTCCCACTTGGGGGAAGCCGAGTGTGTGTTTGTCAATGCCAGGTCTGTAGTGCTGGGCAGTATTCTTCATGGCAGCTCCTGCATTGTGCTTCTGCCCCCTGGTGGTCAGTGTGCATCATAGCAATGGTCGGACGGTAGGAGGGGCACTTAGCATATTAGCCTTTTATATATAGAGATAGTGTATATTCCTGCATTTTTTCAGTTTTACAACCCACCTCCCCACTAAACTGCTTTAAGTAATTATCTTAGAGCAGTGTGCAACTGATTAGTAATTCATAAATGAAAGAATAGTTGAACGGGTGAGTGTCAAACAGTAGCATTTCAGTTTATAAATACTAGGATTTCAGGACTAATTTAATGAATAGGAATCATTGCTCTCTTTAATATTTTGTTTTGTTTCAGTTTCAGAGAGGAAGGAGGGGGAGAGATGGAAACATCAAAGATGAGAGAGAATCATTGATTGGCTCCTTCCTGCCTGCCCCCTACTGGGGATTGAGTCTACAACCTGGGCATGTGCCCTGACCAGGAATCGAACCATGGCCTCCTGGTTTATAGGTCGATGCTTAACCAGTGAACCACCCCAGCCAGGCACATTCCTCCTTTTTATGGCTCTGAGATGATGCATCAACAACTAGTGCTATTATGGGATTTTGAGTGTTTATGCCTTTTAATAATTAGTGTTCAATGTCTCACTTGATTTCTAGGTCCATTATGAGATACTGAAGATACAATGTGTATGTGTGTGATGCATCAACTACTGATGGCAATGGCATACACATTTTGTTAAATGTGTAAAATAAGAGCATAACTGCCCAGTTAATAAAATTCATTCCCCATTTCCTTCCTTCATTCAGGACATTTATCTAAGCACGTAGAATGTGGCAGGCCCTGTCACACGCTGATGTGACATAGAGGCATGTTCCTTGCCCTCAAGTAGTTTATAGTTTAGTGGAGAAGAAATTTGCTCATCACATACATGTAGACTGAAGTTACAACGATAAGCTGTGATGTCGCTGCTAGGAAGTACAAAGAGCTAGCGGAGCATGTAATAGGGCTTTCAGTGAAGGCTTCCCTAAGATAGCAGTATTAGACTTGAGCTTTAAATGATGAAAACAGAATGTTTAGATGAAAACGGTGAGTGTACTGGGAAAGGGCGAGTGTTCTAGTAAGGCCAGAGGGACAGGGCTAAGAAATGAGGCAGAGCTCATGGACACGCTGGGTCATGCTGGGCCCTTTAGTCAACTTATACATTCTTTGTTCTCAGACCATAAAGTATGGGATGAAATAATCAGATCTCTGTATTTAACAATCACTATGGCAGCTATAAAAATGTAATAACAGTGAGCGCTATTTTCACTAAATCACGATGGAATCATATTTAGAGTAAGTCAACCAACCAAACAAGAAGTTGGTTTGAGTAAATGGGTCCACAGGAGAGTTTAACTGGATCAGGGTTCTGAACATTATAAGTAGAAACACAAATTGCTTCAGACAGTTTATGACCTGGGATGGTATTTTCTGCATCCGAGGAGAAGCCCATTCCTCTTGATACTATCATCAGAACCACGGAGCGTGGCATTCAATAGCGTTTAGATGGCAACGCTTCCAGGGTGCAGATGGATTGGATAGGGGTCAGGTTGCATTAGAGTTAGAAACGTGGCTTCATCCCACGTTGGCAGAGCCGCTGGGCCTTGGAGAGGAGAGCGTGCACAGAGAATCCAGGCATGAAAACAGGCAAAGTATGACACAGTGAAATGAGAGGTGCTCAACGTTAAGACTTGTGAAGAGGTAGCTGGTTTCTAGTGCAAGGAGTTTCCTGGTGGGATCCTTCCTTCACAACAGTCCTGAGAGGTAGTTGTGGTGTGATCTGGTGCTAAGTACTGCTTGGGTCTTGGGCTTTGCAGGACACTCATTGAGTAGCCCTGGGTTGGTCCTCCTAGTCACTTGTGGCCTGTGAAACAGAAAGGGTTAGGGTTGAATGGAGAATACATTTGCTGAGTGCAGCACCCTCATCTCCACTCTGCAGGGGCTCACACTGTTCTTCCCTCCAACACAAACCCCAGTCTACACAGTAAGTATCCTCACTGTGAAATAGGCTGTCACATTGAAGAGGGCTGCTCAGAGAGGTGGGAGGAAGTCCTACTCTGAATCTGCCTTTTCAGGGAACAGGGAACTTAAGCTAGAGATGCTGCTAGCAAGGTTAATAGCATCTCCCGTTGCAATGGGCGAGGCCCTAGGCATGTGTAGGCATATTCACTATCAGCAGCCCATATGAGACACGCTCATCCTCTCATTTTTTTAAAAATATATTTTATTGATTTTTTACAGAGAGGAATGGAGAGGGATAGAGAGTTAGAAACATCTATCAGCTGCCTCCTACACATCTCCTACTGGGGATATGCCCGCAACCCAGGTACATGCCCTTGACCGGAATCGAACCTGGGACCTTTCAGTCCGCAGGCTGACGCTCTATCCACTGAGCCAAACTGGTTTCAGCCATCCTCTCATTTTTAATAAATGCACATTGTGAATATTCGATAATTTAAATATTCATGACCAGGGTCACATGGATAGTCAGGATGAGATCCCCCACCCATGTCTACTGACTCCCAGTCAACAGCTACCTCAGTTCATGGGCTTCACTCATTTCA
Source organism: Myotis davidii (assembly GCF_000327345.1). Taxonomy (NCBI): domain Eukaryota; kingdom Metazoa; phylum Chordata; class Mammalia; order Chiroptera; family Vespertilionidae; genus Myotis; species Myotis davidii. The sequence continues at coordinate 1,062,327 of NW_006284838.1, read as the reverse complement.
AATGGGTATTTAGGTTTGTATTTATTTTTTTGTAAATGTGTTTATGTAAAGCAAGAAAACTTATAAGGCATGACAAAAATGATTTAGTAGGGATAGAGGAGCTTCATACTGAAATGAGTTTTAAAAATTGCACCAGTGAATTATAGAAATTAATGATAAAACAAGAAGGTTTACAGAACTTGCCTGTCAAGAGAAATGGAAACTCAGTCTTTTGTTTCAGTGCAGTGTTGGCAGAGTGAGAGAAGGGGTTCTCCTCTCTTGTTAATACTAGTCTGTCTCCTTGGCCCAGTAGCTCAGTTGGTTAGGGCATCGTCCAGATACACCAAGGTGTGGTTCTATCTCTGGTCAGGGCACATACAAGAATCAACTAATGAAGACCTCAGGCAGTGGAACAACCTATCAATGTCTCTCTCTCTTTCTCTCTCTCTCTCTCTCTCTCTTAAACAAAAAAAAATAGTCTGTCAATATGAAGGAAAATCATGTGATAGCACAGAGAATTTTCCGCTAAATTAAACATCATTAGGAAAGAACTTCATTATAAGAGGAAATAACAACGAATCTTAGACCTTACATATGCTCTCTATGTGTCAAGAGATCTATTGGTCAAATCAGGAGGAACGTGTAAGGGTTGAGCAGAAGTCGGCCTAACAGCTGCTTTCAGATCTGTCCCGCTAGGCCAGGGAGGTTGACTGAGGGACACAGACAAGCTGCCTCCACCTCTGCCCGCGGGACTGCTCTCTGAAGTCAGCTCCTTCCCACTGAGGAAGGCTCTCAAGGCTCCCACGGACAAAGGCGCCAGTGGAACTCATGCAAACAGGGAGCCAATATTTTCAAGGAAGAAGAGGGGAAAAGGAAAACTCTTAGTTAAAAAATAGTAAAGTGAAGAAAAAAAGAAAAACTGAAGAAATATGAGTGGATTTTATCTTCCCTTGAGGTGATGAATTCTTTCAAGTCATTGAAGTGAAGTCAAAAACTATAACAGAAAATATAGATAAGTTTAATGAAGCAAAGATAAAAAGTGTCAGTGTCTAATGAAGATAAACACAATGCAATGCAAACACCAAACAGAAAAATATTATATAAACTGTAAATAAATTTGATAAATAAAACTCATAATTTAATAAGAAAAAGTACAAATAATAGAAAATAAGAATAAAGGATATGACCAAGCAAATCACAAAAGAAGAAACGAATGGGAAACACTGCAAACAAATTGGTTTTCAAAACCAAGCAGCTTAAAACAACATGTTTGCCTGTCAAATTAATATCTTCTTTTAAAAATATGTTTTTTTTATTGGTTTTTAGAGAGAGGAAGAGAGAGGGAAAGACACAAACATCAATGAGAGAGAAACATCAATTGGCTGCCTCCTGCATGCCCCCTGCCGGGGGTCACCCCCACAACTGGGGCATGTGCCCTGACCCAGAATCAAACTGGAGACCTCTGGGTGCATGGGATGGCACCCAACCAACTGAGCCACACTGGCCAGGGCTCAAAGTAACATCTTTTTACAAGATAAAACCCATTGTTTAAGTAGCTGAATCATCACAGTGTTCCTTGGTTGGCAACTTGATATTATATATGAACATTAAATTATATACTCTTATCTACTCACTTACCTTTAGGAATTTTTGTAAGGAAATCATATGCAGTGATTTCTGTATGCAGATTTTTATAACAGAATTATTTATAATAGTGAAACATTTTAAATAAATGGAATGTCCTCCAAAAGGATTAGTTCCTTAATCTGTGCACTGTGTTTCTATAGTATTCTATCCCACTTTGTAATGGTCAGCAAATTTATACTAATTATTCTCATTCATGTCTTCAGTAAGCAAATGGTTATTGAATGCTACTGTGTGTGACAGGTATCCTTCAATACGCTGGGGACAAAGTAGAGACAAATTCTCGCCGTACTGTAGTAACACATGGTTAAAACAAAGGAGCTTCAAAAGAATAAAGCATGTTCTATGGCGACGGTGCTATTAAGCAATAGTGATCAAGGATGGGCATGATGGAGGGCGGTGGAGGAGGGGAACGTTGATTTTAAATTGAGTGTCAAGGCCTCATTGATGGGTGACCAGTGATTGACACCTGCCTGAGGTGAGGGGCAGAGAGAGCATTCTCCACAGAGGGAGGAGCAAAACAAAGCCTTCGGGGCGGGCATGCTGGCTGCCCTGTGAGAGGCCACTGTCACTGAGCAGAGAGAGCCGAAGGCAGGAGTGCAGAAGAGGGTGGTGAGGGTGCGGGATCCCCAGGCCGGATGTGGACACAGGCTCTTCCCAGAGAGGGATGGAAGCCTTGGAAGTCCGACCAGGGAAGCAGATCTTACTGACATCTCAGTACGGTCACTCGGCTACTCCGTGGGGAGCTGGCTGCGGCGACCACGTGGAGCCACACAGAAGGCGTGTAGTAAGAGACTGTTGCAATAATAAAGGAACGAGAGGTGTGGGCCCGTGTGGTAAAGGTAGGCAGAGTTCATGGAGACAGATTGGGTGTGATGTTGATAAATTTATTTATATTGTTTAAATATCTTAGTTTTATATTTAATAGGCAATCTGGTTACATATTTACATAATTAAAAGTCAGAACTATTTAAAAAGTTATGCAAAGAAGCACAGTCCAGTCCCCCTGCATCCATTTTATTAGTTTCTTATTTATTCTTTCAATGGTTCCTGATATAAAAAGCTTTATATATAGGGTATCTAAAAATGTATGCACACACATTGAATAATTATAAAGGCAGTGTTTATTAAAATACATTTCATTTTCAGAATGGAGCTATCAGCTGTTAAAGTGTGCATACATTTTTTGGGACACCCTGTATCTATGCATATGTATGTATGCATGTGTAAATGTGTGTATATAAAGAGCAGGAAATGGGCAAAAGGACTGAAGCCAATGGGGGAAAAAATTACAGAATCTGAATTTCTGGGTTTGGGAAGTTCATGTTAGGTGTTCTCTCTCTCTCTCTCTCTCTTGTATATATATATATATATATATACACACATGCACATATATACATACATACATACATACATACATAAAGGAAGGTATAAACAGATATTTTATCCCCCCCTTATTACCACAGCATGTTTGCATATGACATAAACTGTGTTGTACCTTGCTTTTTTTCACCTAAATTACCTGTCTATAGTTTGAATGCAGAGCTAATAGGGTTTTCTGAGAGACTGGATCCAGGGTATGAGAGAAAGAGAAAAATGAAGGATGATTCTAAGCTACTGGAATTGGGTTTTGTTGCCTTTGGGATAATGACTTGTTCAGCATTTGTCTTCTCTGACAAGATTCCAGCCAGATGGCCAGCACCTGTTAGTGACCCATATATAGTAGAAACTTCCTATCTACTACTGAGTAGTGAATGACTGATTGATAAATATTGTGCACATAAAGTAAAATAAGATGCAGATAGCAACAAAGACAATGTGTTTTCGTATGTATTTAATTTTGGGGGGAAGATAGGATGTTTGGTGGGAAAACAAATTCAGTTCTGCTTATGCAGAATGTCCCAGATTCTGGAGAGAGGGTATGGGCATCTGCACTTTGCAAGGTTGCTAAAAATGCACGAGCAAGCATTTTACTAGTGGTTTTGCTCTTGATGTAAAGGTTATAGATAACATGGTTATTTTGCTTTATGGTTTTTTCTCTTTTCTAATTTGTTTATAATAAACACACCCCATAAAATTAGAAAGAAGAGCAAAGACATAAGGGAATTGATCATTTTATCCATTTCCCCCTCCAACTTAACAAAGAACAGAACAAATGATAATGTGTGCACGTGACACTGAAGTGAAATACAGCCCTCACTGGTTTGGCTCAGTAGATGGAGCATCAGTCTGTGGACCCAAAGTGTCCCAGGTTTGATTCCGGTCAGTGCATGTACCTCAGTTCCCCGGCCCAGGCCCTGGTCCAAGTTTATGCAGGAGGCAACCAATCAATGTGTTTCTCTCATTGATATTTCTCTCTGTCTTCCCCTCTCTCTTTCACTCTCTCTAAAAAATCAATGGAAAAATATCCTTGGGTAAGGATTAAAAAAATAAAAAATAAAAAAAATAAAGTGAAATACAGTTTCACTATTATTTTTTATTCCTCACCCGAGGATATGTTTTCATTAATTTCAGAGAAAGAGAGAGAGAGAAACATCTATGAGAGAGAGACATCGATCCGTTGCCTCCCATGTGTACCCAGAATGGGAATCAAACCTGTAACCTTTTGGTATATGGGATGATGTTACAACCAACTGAGCCACCCAGCCAGGTTTACCTCTTAAGTCTACAGCAGTTCTCAACCTGTAGGTCGCGACCCCTTTGGCGGTCGAATGACCCTTTCACAGGGGTCGCCTAAGACCATCCTGCATATCAGATATTTACGTTATGATTCATAACAGTAGCAACATTACAGTTATGAAGTAGCAACGAAAATAATTTTATGGTTGGGTCACAACATGAGGAACTGTATTTAAAGGGCAAGAAGGTTGAGAACCACTGTTTTAAGCTAAACCCTGCAGCAGGCTTCCTGGAAATATTGGGAAATTTTTCCTCTGAGATGCATGACATCTGGACAGCCTGGTACTGACACAGTGGTGAAGGGTTCTTTGATTTTTATCACATTCATAGTCTTTCAGGATATTAATCAGGCTACAGAAATACAACATCTGTCACAAAGTCTGTGAGATGTTCTTGCTGGCTTCTTTCATATATAGTGCAATTTTGATATTCCCCATATAAAATATGGCTCCTTTTATCCATTATCAGATTTTCAAAATGATAGCTTTGCCATTGACCTACATTTTTGTCTCACTTAGCAGTATGTCTTAGAGCGCTTTCTCTATTGGATTATATAGGTATACCTCATTGGGGGGGGGAGTGCCATTTATATTATATAAGATGGATGTGCTATATTTGCCTGGTGGCTCCCATATGGTGGGCATACAGATTTTCCTTCATTTTTCACTGTCGCTAAGAATACTACGTATAATGAATACTAGAGAATGCACCTCTTTTTTGTTCAGGTGTAATTTTTTAGGATACTTTCCTCATATTGGAATTGCAGGATGAAAGATAATATACACTGAGTGGCCAGATTATTATGACCGGCCAGATTATTATGACCACCCCATCAGTACTTCATTGACATTTCCCAAAACACTGAATATTGAAAACTTCCTAAGCAAATACTCTCAAGGTTTTATTATTATTATTATTTGCATAACTAATTCACTTCATTGTACTGATGGGATGGTCATAATAATCTGGCCACTCACTGTATATTTTAAATTCACATATTCATGACCATAAAATTAATGGTGCATTTGCTACTATGCCGTGCGATGTTCTAGGTTAGAAATAGGGGCCTGGGCGAATGGACAGAGTTCCTGCACTTTAGCAGTTTACCTTCCGGTGGGTGGCAGTCAACAACCAACACATAAGTAAGAGAACATGTATGAGATTGTATGAGTATAAAATGTGAAAAAAAAAATATACAACAGCACAATGCCAAGTAGTGGTAAGTGCTCTGAAATAAAATAGACCAGGGGAGTGTGACAGGGGTGTCACACATCAAAGTTAAACCGTTCAATAAAAGGGGGAAAAGTATCATTGAAAGGGGAGCAAAAAAATGGGCAAAAGGAGGGAAACCGGTGTGAAAAGAAGCCCCAGAGGCCAAACTTCTGGGGCTGGGGTGCTCGTGTTGGACCCAGAGGCAGTAGCAACCTCCTGTGCTTAGAGGGGGGTAAAGTGAGTGCAGCTGGAGAGGAATGAGCAGGGGAAGAAGGGTAGGAGAGGCCCCTGGGGAGGTAGTTGGGGCTGGGAGGAGATGCCAGTGGAGAAGAAGGTGGAATAGTAGAAACTCCAGATTTTGCTGTAAGAGTAATGGGAACCCATTACTCTTTGTAATATTTTAAGCAATAATAAAAAAAGATTCCAGGGCAACAATATTAGAAGCAGGACTTCCTGTGTTGCCTCTACTATTGTAGGTCGGACAAGAGGGAGTGGGGTCTGGGAATACGTGTTCTAGAAGGTATGAGTATAAGTCAAATTGGAGTGTTATTGAGGTAGAAAGAAAGAACTTAGGCTTTGCCAGAGGGCTGGGTTTGGTATGTTGAGAGAATAGGAGGACTTAAGGATGATTTAAAATGTTCATAGATTCAGCCACAATCTTCTCCAAAGTGAATTTCCAAGCCTCTCTGTTGCCAGGCCTCTGTGAGATTCTCCTCCCAAACCTCCAAAGCAGTGAGTTCTGATGGCTTTTTGCACTGGGCACCTTGCTTGGCATGGAGTTGGCATTGGATAACTACCTGCTGAAAATGTTCATTTTCTGATGCTTACCAGTGTATGTTCTTTATTGCTTTAATTTGCATTGATTAAACTTCAAGATGCTTTCATATGTTTATTAGAAATTGTGTATCTCTTTATGAAGTGCCTGTCCATAACCTTTGTTCCTTGTGATATTAGTTTTGTATTCTTATGAATATGTAGGAGATTTTTTATACATTCCAGATTTCATTCCTTTATTATATATTGTACATATGTGCCAATATGTTATTTCTTTTTAAATTTTATGTTTGTGTTTTTGATTGTTGCAAAGTTTTAGCTTGACATGCACAAAACTTTACACATTTGGGGGTTTGTGACCATTTGGGGGAGGTCAAGAGCCTTTAAGCCCAATTCATCATCCTCACTATTTGCCCATATAAGTAGATTTACGGGTAGAAAAACAAAGATGTGGTTTGTTGAAGAGATTTAAGTAAGGTCAAACAAGTTCTCTGGATTTCAGCAGTATTCAGGTTTAGATTCAAAGCAAAAGTGGGAAGAAGGTACAGAGATTTTCATATAGCCCCTGCCCCCACACCTGAACAGCCTTCCTCATTATCAACGTCCCCCACCAAAGACGTACATTGGTTACAGTGAACCTACATGAACGCATTATTAGCACCCATTGTCCCAAGTCAACATTAGGGTTCACTCTCGGTGTTGTATAGTCTATGGGTTAAGACTAATGTTCTTTCCACTTAAAGCAGAGGTTTTCAACCTTCTTCATCTCATGGTACATATAAACTAATAACTAAAATTCTGCAGGACACCCAAAATAATTTTTTTGCTGATCTGCCAAAAAAAAAGGTATAATTTTGTTTCACTGACACCAGGTGGCTAATATTGTTGGCTGTTATCATTCTTTTAATTTGACAATCTAAGGGAAAAGAGGTCAGTGCCCCTGACTGAGTAATCAGGTATTACATATTTTAAAAATTCTTGTATACTGGTTGAAAATTACTGCACTGAAGACTTGACCACATTTCCAGTAATGTTTCATCATGTGATATGAACGGCCAAAACAGAGTCCAGTGGTCAGGGGAGAATGGCAGTAGAGACTTGAAGCAGAAGCATAATTTTATTTAATATTAAAAACTACCATGTCGATAGATGTATGGATGATTTGTCTTTTCCTTGTCCTTTCTATCATTTTTATTTTTTCTACTGTAAGTTATACTCAGGTGTGTGTGTATGTGTAATAAGACATGAGTGTGTCCCTAATTCAGCCACGAGTGATGCATGTGTGGAGTAACAGCATATCACAGTCCTCTTAAGGAACTTTGAAGTGAAAGGATGCCCATGGTTGAACAGAACAGTAGACGTAAGTAGTCTCCTTTGGAATTATAGAGGAAGGATGAAAACTCTGAGCCAGAATGAAATGGGAAGGAAAGGAACTATAAATGTGAGAAAAGAACAGGTCATGGAGGATAGGAAGTTGGCAAAAGGAAGGGAGGAGGGGGGATGGAGGGGAGCTTTGAGGAAAGTGGTGGTGACATGTAACACATTGTCCACACTGAGCTAGGCAGGGACTTCCCTGGGTCATGGATACTGGAGAGAGACGCTATCTTGGGGCTGATCTCTTCTGGTGGCACTCCCAGACATCCATCCTGTCATTCCCAATTCCACACTGAGGTCGGTGGGCAAACCTCACTAGTCAGAGCGTTTCCCTCCACAGGAAGCCGTCACAGCCCATTCTTAAGCATTGCCCGCAGTGCTGATGCTCAGCGATGAGCCTGTCCCAGGTGCCTGTCGCCCAGCTCCCTCGTGGTGGGTGAAGATGACTGAGCCGGAGAGAGATCTCCTCCCAGACCCTCCAGCTCTGCTTGCACCCTTCCCTCCAGCGTATTGCAGGCCGATTCTTTTGGTTCTCATTAGCCATTTGACATTTCCTTGGATGATTACTTTGTGCAACAGCCAGAGGGGTGTTTGTGGGAAGACTCAGAAGGACTCCTGGTCTCGGTGTCCTGGGCTGTCTTACCTGTAAAAGGGCATGTTGATACTTTACTTACCTGGGGGATGCTGATGAGGGGATGAGTCCCTCTTATCATTTTAATCTCTGATTCTCTGGTTTGTATGGCACATCACAATCTAAGGATAATACAGTGTTGGCAAAGTAATAGCAAATAGAGACATTTAGATGAAAAACCTGAAAAATTGTCCTTTATTGAGAGTATGATGCATGATTTTAGAAACAGAGGAAAACATATCTGCCAATTTTTCTCTTCTATAATAACATTAATTTTTACATTTATTTGTTTTATAGAATGTAGTGCTCATCACACATTAGTTTTTTGAGATACAACCAAAATAAATCTTCAGCCCTCTCTGACATTTAATACATCTCAATGTCATTATATCTTTGAATTAAGTTATTAATTACCCTTAATTAAATTTATTTTAGATGGTGATATTTTCATTTCTAAGTGCTTATTTTATAATTCCTGGAAGATTTATAATTTCCACTCAATTTAAAATATTTATTAAGGTTATTTTATGCAAGTACAATTTTAGATGTTTTAGGTAACCACTGATTTTATATCCCTGGAAAATATTAAACATGCTTCTATCTCTTGTGACTATTTATAACTGTTGTTTGAGCTTTAGGCTTGGCTTTCACTTTATATTTTTAATATGTTTTTATTGATTTGAGAGAGAGAGAGAGGAGGGGAGAGGTAGAGAGATATAGAAAATCAGTGAGAGAGAAACCTCAACATCAATCAGCTGCCTCCTACATGCCCCCTCCTGGGAATCAAGACCACAACCTGGGCGTGTGCCCAGACCAAAGGAATCAAATGGGCGGCTCCTGGTGCATAAGTCCACCCTCTACCACTGAGCAACACCAGCTGGGCGGCTTTTGCTTTCTAGAAGACTGTAGCAGTTGTGTGTGTGTGTGTGTGTGTGTGTGTGTGTGTGTGTGGTGGAGGGGCGGTTAGGGGTTGGAAGAAGGAATTTAACCAATTTCTAAAGGCAAGCAAACATTGGATTTTTTAAATCCCATAAATATTTTTATATGGGAAGCATTGGATGATGGTTAATGGGTTGTATCCCCAATGTACCTTTTATATTAAATGCCATAATGGATTTTTCATGTTTTTATTTATATGATCGTGTACTTAGAATGAAGAAATTACAGGTGACCCAGTGGAAGGAAGGAATTATTCCAGGTTGGGCTAACAAGTTCCGAGAAATGTGGCATCTACTGCTTGTCTCCTTCCACACGCAGGGTCAGAGAGCTCACGGTGGTTGGTGGTTGGAGGCGTGAGGGATTCGAGTATATTTAGGCTGCTTCTCTCACAGCCCTTCTATTCCCATCCGTGTTTGAGCCTATCTTTTGAGAGATGCCAACAATCCCCAACTGGCCTTTGGGTAATTGGCACTGATCCATACACTGTTTATCTCTTTTCATTTTTTAAATACAGAAATGTATTTCTTATTCTATTAGCCCGTTACCAATGTGGGGTGGAGTTTGTACCCCACTCCTTGCATTCACTGTTGGGCCTGGCTGATGGGTGACTGATGGGTGACGTCCCTTTGAAACCAAGTGAGCAGGTGGCATCTCGTCCCTGGTTTTCACGGCATGCCTTTTTACTGTGTGGAAGAGAACAGAACATTTCACCGAGTGCCCTCACGCGAGTCAGAAGTCCTGGAATATTACCTTGGCCTCATCTTCAAGGTCTTTCATTTTCTTATTTTCTGGACACACAGACTTGTCTGGGGTCTATTGACACCAACCTGCCCCATCTAGATTTAAGGTAAGCCAACCAGCCCCCACCTCAAGGCAGCAGTGCCCCCAGCTGGCTTCTCTGGGAACTGACTCATAATTTACAATATCTGAATGAATACATATGGAAGAGGTTACAAGTCTAAAACGCAGGAAGCAGTTTCCCAGTTTTCCTCAGAGTTGAGGAGGTTACTTGTTTAGTGAAAATGAGAAATAAGGAGATGAACCGGGTGTCCTGATGAAAGGTGAGAAGTGCTAACTTAGTGCTCTCAAGGGGACTGCTCTAAGCCCGATTTAATGCCACAGAAGATGAGAAAGAGGTGTTCTGTCAACATAATCATGGCACTTATTTTCCTGAAGGCATAATAAATCTTTAAATGCTAAACATTTTAAAGTGGGATAAAAAGTATTTTTTAATCTTTATCGGAGGACATTTTTTTCTATTGCTTTTTAGAGAGTGGAAGGGAGAGAGAGAGAGAGGAGAGAGAGAGAGAGAGAGAGAGAGAGAGAGAGAGAGAGAGAGAGAGAGAGAGAGAAACATTGATGTGAGAGAGACCCATTAGTTTGTTACCTCCTGCACATGTTCTGACCGGGGTGAGGGATGGAACCTGCAACCTAGGTATGTGCCCTTGACTCAGAATTGAACCCCTGATCCTTCAGTGCATGGGCTGATGCTCTAGCCACTTAACACCACTGGCCAGGGCAGATAAAAAGTATTTTATAGTAAAAAATAAATTCTGTCCAGTGGTGTGCATGATATAGGCGCATTGCAGGAATGAAGTTGTGCAGAGCGTCCCAAGCATTTCCTGTGTTCTCCACAGATGGGCAGTTAGCTTGGCAAGAGAGGGCAAGGAGCGAAAGCCTTCATGACTGACTTTGAGGTGCCCAGATTTGGAAAGTTGTGGCCACTTACCCAATTGTAACTGCAGATGTGGTGTGTGTATGTGTGTGTGTGTGTGTGTGTGTGTGTGTGTGTGTGATGTAGCAAAGTACTTACGCATATATATGTATTTCTATAAAGGACTTCGTTTTTTTAGAGCAGTTTTAAGTTCAAAGCAAAATTGAGAGGAAGATACAGAGACTTCCCATTATAGAGCCTGCCCCCGCACTTGAATACCCTTCCTTACCAGAGGGATACATTGGCTACAGTGAACCGATTGTCTTCTTTCACTTAATGATATGAATTTAAGGCTCCTTCATGTGCTTGCATGGCTTGATGGCTCACTTCTCCTTAGTGCTGGATAACCTTCCATTGTCTGGATACACCACAGTTTATCTGTTCATCCACTGACGGACATCCTGATTGCTTCTATGTTTTCATAATTATGAATTCAATTATGAAGTAAACCTTTAGACAACTATGACTAAAGCTGCTATAAATAAAGCAAGCAAGAAAATTGTTTTATATTCAAATTTTTAAAAATCTGAAGATTTCACATAAAAACCTGCATACCTGCTTCTCTGCAAAAGAGATGAAAGATCCGTCAGAACTGAGCCAGATGCAAAGCAATTGACAGATGGAACTAAGAGTGGTTGGGGCCTTTGTGTGAGGCCTGAGTTTTGTGGTTGTACATCCCCCTCCCTGTACATGCTCAAGGGTGAGGTGAACCCAGCAGTAGCATTGCTAGTCCTCCTGACGCCCGCTTTCTTCACTCACTCCCTTCCCCAGCCCAGCACCCCACCCGTGCTAAACATCCATCCAGACTCCCTATATGTGCACACCCAGACAGTCTCACAAATCACTGCACACAGTGTCTGTGCCCATAGTCCTGGAGAAAACCCCTTGCCCTCTGTAAACGATGCCCTGGTGTCTTCTCCGGACTGGAACTGAGCGGAGTCCATGCTGTGGGAGGCACTTGGGCAGGCAGCTTGGCCATTTCTGGACACGCTCTGGTGAGCTTGGGACAGTACCCCCTCAAGGGGGAAGGGCCTCACTATTTGAGCTGGATGAGTTCACTGGTTAAAATTGGAACAACAATGAAAATCCCATTTAGATTAGGTTTGTGATGTGCAACACAAAAATCTCCTTTTAAAAACTCAGATATTTCTTGTTTTATTTAATCCTTTGCTTATATCTGCCATTTAAAATGCTTAGCAGAAAATTTACCTAGCCAATTTAGAGAAATGAAAATTGCTTGATTTGCTTTCCTCTTTGTTGTTATAAAATAACAAATGAACACAAAGAACCCTCCCACCCAACCCAAACACCCTGGCCAGAGTGGCTCAATTGATTGGAGCATCATCCTGTACACCAAAAAGGTTGTGGGTGTGATTCTCAGTCAGGGCACATACCCATAAATGTTACCCTATCACATCAATGTCTCTCTGTCTCTCTCTCTCTCTCTTTTTCTCTCTCTCATCAATCAATCAATTAATAAAAGCTTAACAAAACAAAACAAACAACAACAACCAAAAAAACACACATCCTAGTAGTCTAGATTACAGTGTGGAAAATTAAGGAATCTGAAACATCTCAAAAAATATGGATCGTAGCTTCACCTCCCTAAATTACTGGGCCATGTCTTTCCTGTGCATCATAATCTCTGATGTTTATAGAGAAAGATCTTCTAGTTGAAACTCATTATGCGGACAAGGACATTGAAGCTCTCCAAGGTGTGGTCAGTTACTTAGCTAATGAGTAAAAGGAAGGTTAAGATTACCCGGCTCATGGTCTAGATTGAGCCTCGGGAGAAAGGGGGTCTAGGGGATCTGGGGTTCCTAAGAGGGTTGTCTGTAGTGTGGCGAGAAGTAGGATATGACACAGTGGATGGAGGCCAGGGGCCAAAAGAAGACTACAGAGTTGGGGCTGGATCAACTTACATGAAATGCGAGCCTGACATACAAGTAGAGACACAATAGGGCGGGTATAGAGTGTGATCACTTGTGTAACAGTCTTGCATAAGTTGATTCTGGATGATTTAGGGTGTTTCTGGACAATTTTAAGAGCCTGGACGGGGACCCCTCTGAAGCCAGCCCTAGTTGAAGGAGTTGGGTCTTTGATGGGCTCATTTCTTTTAAATGTACTAGTATTACTCTCTTCTTTCACGTGTTTTTTTTTATTTTTATTGTAAAAATACTCCTCCACGATGAATGTGTTTTTAAATTTCATTCATCCTAATGTGATTGCTCTCTCGGTTGGTCGTGGAATTTTGAAACAAAGCTTTGCACACGTGCTCTGAGGCCACCCTCCGGCATTTGCAGCAGCATTGCATCCATCCTGACACCACAGCTCTCCAAAGACTTTGGTATGTGTCCCCATAGACGTGTAGGAATAATATTCTGAGCACTTTGGGATGGCATACATTTATTTATATATTTATCCATCAGGCACTTCAGTAAGGGATCCCTGAGGGCTGATACCTAGAAACGCATGTTTGCCGGTCACTAGCCTGACTCTGTGCCTGCAGAACCTTACTCTCTTCCTGCACTTGCCAATCGTTTCTACCTGAGGAGAGAAAGGAACTTCTGTGCACGGAAAACTTCATTTATTTACACTAAACAGCTAGTGTCTGTTTGATATATGCAATCTTTAACAAAGTTGTTTCCTCTATTACTGCCTCTCCTTTACACCATTTATATAATTTAAAGGCAAATTTATAATAATACTAGAGACCTGGTTCACAGATTTGTGCACTGGTGTCCCTCAGCCTGGCATGCACCCTCTCACAATCTAGGACCCCTCGGGGGATGTCAGACTGTGGGTTACAGCCCAATCCTCTCAGGCCAGGCTGACGGACCCCACTGGTGCATAGATCTGTGCACAGAGCCACTAGTATGCAAATAAGATCTTTGGTTAATCTCTTCCCACCCTCCCCTCTCACCCCTTCCTTCTGAGATTCATCAGTCTGTTCCATGTTTCCATGCCTGAGAATTGTGTGTCTGCCCCCTGGTGGTCAGTGTGTGTCATAGCTACCGGTCAAGCAGAACAGTTGCTTAGGCTTTTATATATGTAATTAAGAACACATTCGATATTCAAACCATCATCTCATACAATTTTTATTTTTGCACTGTCCATGTGTACTCATTGGAATCCTACAATTCACATGGTTTTGTATAGTGCTTTGTGGAGCTCAAAATGGCATCAGGAAAACTTGCTTTTGTTAACAATGTGATTCCAATTTCCATGGCTTTATAGTAATTTTGTACTTTTAGAACCATAATTTAGTTAGCTAGCCTCCTAATTTTGGACACATATGATATATTTTTGTTTGCTTTGACTGTTATAGGTAATTCTGCATGAATCATACCTCTATCCTTATACTCCGTGCTTCTGTTGCATTGTTTCCCTGGTATGAACCACTTTGTCAAGATGTGGAAGGCATATCCTTCTCGTTGTGATCACCCTTATCTCCCTGAACATTTTGCAGCCCCGGGCTGGTGCAGCCCTCAGATGTCAGTATCTGATCATTCCCCGGCCACACTCGCATGGCCATGGGCATTTCCCTTGTTGTCGCTCGGCATTAGCATTAGGAGATTGCTGCTTCTCTACACGACTTTCAGCTCCACTAGTACCTCCACTTGTGTGGATCGGAGCAGGTTGCCGCCCAGTGCCCCAGGCTGTAGCTGCCCTCTAAATGGTGATGCTACCACTGCTTGTGATGCCATGGAAGTGTGAGTCTGGGGTAGACTTCAAGTTGCCTTGGACAACTGGTATCATCAGGAAATGATTACTACAGGAACAAATGTGTAAATCAATTCATGATATGTGACTGTTAAGCATGGTCAAAACCAAAGGCCTACTATTACAAAGGGGATCTTTGTGGATGTACCAGAGTCCGAGCCTTGTTCCTTTGAATTGTCTCTTCCTTCAATTAAGAGAACACTGCTTCTTCCAGAGAACAAACTGATGGTTGCCAGGTAGGTTGGGGTTTGGGAGACTGGGTGAAAAAGGTGAAGGGATTAAGAAGTACAAATTGATAGTTACAGGATAGTCATGGGGATGTAAAGTGCAGCCCAGGGAATATAGTCAATAATATTGTAATAACTCTGGATGGTGCCAGGTGGATTAACTGCATTTATCAGGAGTGTCCTTTCATAAACAATATACATGTCTAACCACTGTGCTGTACACCTGGAACCAATATAAACATTCCAAGAAAAATTTAATTCCTTCTCCTTATTTCCGACTAGCTTCCATACCTAATTCTAAACCAATCAATGTGGCCAGGGAAGTATGATGTACATTGTAGTACAATATAAAATTAGTACTCTGTCAACTTTAGGTTTGTGATGTGCAACATCCAGGTGACACTCAGTACTTGTCAACTTTAATTTTAAAAAATTAAAAAAATGTGTTTATAAAAATTGAGAGAATGCTGGTTCTTCAAAATTTCTTAGGGGAAATTTACAACTTCCTTTTGGAAATACACGTTGTACCAGGGTGCATCCTGTCCCCATATGAAGCCCATTGGAGGACAGCATTACACTCCAGTGTTCGAGGACGTCAGTCTATGAATCCCATGAGGAGGTTCAGCTGGCCCTGTGGTGCAGGCAAAGGCACCGCAAGCTAGGTGCCATTCAGAGATGCACCCGAGATCAAAAAGGGTTGGTAGTTCAGCTGGCATGGCTCAGGGGTTGAGTGTTGACCTATGAACTAGGAGGTCAGGGTTTAATTCCTGGTCAGGGCACATGCCTGGGCTGCAGGTTCAATCCCCAGTAGGGGGTGGTGCAGGAAGCAGCGTATGAATGATTGTCTAACATCATTGATGTTTCTATCTCTTTCTCTCTTCCTTCCTCTCTGAAATCAATAAAAATATTACTAGTATTAAAAAAAAGGGTTGGGTAAATGACATAAAATCTCAAAACATAATCTAAGCCTGAAAGAATTTTAGAATAAGTTAGTTGAAAAATGCCCTAGTAACAGAATTGGAGTCTAAGCAGATGGCTATTTAATATGAGTTCATCTGTGGGTACTTTAAGCTTTCATTTGGAACTATCTCTAATAGGCATTTAAAGGAAGATGTACATATTTTCCATAGAACCTCAAAGATTAGCTGAAAAGAAGAAATTTTCACATTTTAAATATGAGATCTCACCTATTCACTGTTTGAAATGATGAAAGATTGCAATCCATTTTTTTAAAAAGTCTACTCCTCTCCTCTGGCAAAGCCCATGCAAAGCCAGGAAAGCTAAACAGAAATTGATTTTTATTTTCTCTTTACTCTTTCAGTCCAACCTGGTTTTCAGTAGTGTTGAAGTCAGATGCACTTGATATTGATCTGGGTCTTGAACCTGTATAATCACTGATTAACACAATTGGAAAACCATCATCATGGTGGTTCTAAAGACAGAGAGGAAACTGTGTGGACTTAATCCATGTCTGTAGCTCGCTGTGGCTTCCTGGTTCTCTCAATTATGCATGGGGTCCTGGGCAGTGAGAAAATAGAACTGCCTCCTGCCATCATCGAATGAATTGGGTGACTGTTTGGGTTTGACTTACTCACCTTTGACCTGTCCGAGAGTCTGGTAAAGTCAGGTTGAAATGCCTGGTGTCACCTTGCCTTTCCATCCTCTTTCACGCACATGCTCTGTCAGTGTCTACAGGGGCCATGTGGAAGGTTGGAGAATCTGGAAAGATGTGTAAGGTGAAGCAGGGGTGAAAGGCAGGGCTATCTGGGCCTCCTGTCTGTAAGCAAGGATGAGCTTCGTAAGATGGGTGTTCCTCAGCCTCACGTGGCACAGAGGCCATTGAAGCGAAAGGCGACATAGGCAGTAGTCGTCATGGGTTTGTAAAGAGCTTTAGGGATAAGGGCAGAAGGACAGGTTTGTGGGTTTATGAGAAAATAATAAATCCATTTGACAATCTCATTAAGACATGATGGGTATAATATCTAAATAAGAATTAAAAAAGTGGTGCCCAGAGTCTTTGTTTCAGCTTTATTTTTACACTTGTCCCTTTTTGGGGGGGGTGAGGTGGGGGTAGGGTAGCCAGAAAGCCCTGCCTCTTGTGTGAAGCCTCCCTGACCACAGTGGTACCTGCTGATTTAGGGTCCTCTCCAATCTCAGATCTAAGGGCGCACTTACTCAGGGGCATGCACCTCCTCCTACATACATGCTCTGAAACTCCACCCTGTCTCCCACTTCCATGTTGTTCGTAAATTCCCTTTCACACCATCACAGCCCCCCTTAGAGTGCCATGTGAGCTTCTGCCCCCAGTGTGAGCACTGTGCACTGTCAACTGTATCGTATTGATCATCCCATCATCCCACTGCCCTTGGCCCATAGCATTTACAGTGCACAGCTGGTGTTAACACATCATTGCTGAATTTGAAAGAATAATTTAGCATTCGCCAGGAAATCATGAAATGTGATATGAAATATGTAATGATTAAAATCAGGAAAGATTCTTTTTAAATCCTAAAATAACCTTTCAGAGATCATCTATAATGCTAGCCCTCAAGATTTCCCCCAAATTCATCCCATAGTGCAGGCCTAAACCAATTAGTACATTATATTTCCCTGGCCACATTGGTTGATTTAGAACTAGGTATGGAAGCTAGTCAGAAATAGGGAGAAGGAATGAAATTTTTTCTTGGAATGTTTGAGAAAAAGATTCTCAAACTTCCCAGCAGATCCCAAATCTCTGAGCCAGGCGGGTCTGGAGGGCCTGTCCCTGCCTTGCCCGTCCTTCCACATGGCCGTAATGACAACAGCCAGCGATCGAGAGAAACCAGCTCACATCAGTGCCTGGTACCTGCCTTCTTGACTTTAAAGCAATACTGCTGTCTACTTCCCTAATTTCGGAGTTACATGAGTTAACACACACTTCATTTCAACTTTTCTCCCTCCCTCCCTCCCTCTCTCCATCTCTTTCTCCCTCTTCCTTATCTTCCCCCCCAGCCCCACCTCCTCCTCCCTCCACCCCTCCTCCTCCTCCTCCTCCTTCTCCTTCTCCTCCTTCTCCTCTGACTCAAGTGTGCTTGGACTGTGGTTTCTCTCGGTTGTCACTGAGAGTCCTAGTCAATAACTCTCTTGACATACCCCCTTTTCTCTGATTCAGTAACACAGTTGCACTTTATTCATGTGCTGGTATTTTGACAAATTATTCTGTCTGCGGCCCAACAGCAAACTACTGATATAAGTGCAGTATCTTCTGTTTTCTAAATGGTGTCCAGATTGGTAGAGATACATTTGCCTGTGTTGTGAGAATTGAAAATCCTTCATGCATAACTTGAGTGCTCTGTTTATGTACACAATTTGGCGTTTCCTTCCAAGTGCAGAAGGGTTCCTGTTGCTTTTGAATGTACAGGCCTTGCCGCTAAGCAAAGGGGATGGGAATCAGACAGGAAGAATAGGTTCCTTTGTGAGTGACTGTTTGAAGTTTAGAAAGAGTCTCCATCCGTTTGGGGTGCACTAGAGAGTGAGGAGTGAAGTGGGAAGCTGGGAAGGGCCAAACCCAGCTTTCCCCCAATATGCTTATTCATTTTCCGCCTATGCTGTCCTCACAGAGGTAATTGACTGATTATTTTAATTTTAGTCATAAACAGAATTAACTTTTTGGCTTGGAATGGGTCTAAATCACAGTGTCAGTGTTTTGTTTAATATGCCCTGAACATCTTTATACCTTTGCCTAATCAGCCAGACTCAGAGTTAATTACCACCCTTTTCTAGTGGGTGTTGCATTTACAAACTGAAGAGTCCGGCCGGCGTTGCTCAGATGGTTGAGCATCGACCTATGAACCAGCCGGTCATGGTTCAATTCCCAGTCAGGGCACATGCCTGGTTGTGAGCTCAATCCCCAGTAGTGCAGGAGGCAGCTGATTAATGATTCTCTCATCATTGATGTTTCTATCTATCTATCTATCTATCTATCTATCTATCCCTCTTATATCTATCTATCATCTATCTATCTTATCTATCTATCTATCTATCTATCTATCTATCTATCTATCTATCTATCATCTCTCCCTCCCTCTCCCTTTCTCTCTGAAGACAATAAAAAGTATTAAAAAAGAAAAAAAATGGAGATAATATTTTTAAAGAAATGATAACTTACAAAATTAAAATGTCACAGGATGGGCCTTCCTGTTAAGGTTATAGGTATAACTTGCACTGAAAAGTGGCCCTCTTAGTTTTGTATTTGTGCTCCCTTTTCCCCGTTAAGCCCCTCAGTGCAATAGCAGCACGTTTCACATGAGCCTTCCTGTTACTATAATTGCTGGTATAAGGTAACCTGCTTCCTACAGTCTCCCTAGCAGAGGTTGCTCCTTTCCATGACACCGAGGTGGACCTGGCAGCAGCAGGACTGGGGGGAAGGAAAGTGAGAGCAGGGAGGAGAAGGCAGGCTGGAGGTGGGCTGGTGCCTGAGTCACCGTGCAGTGAGACAGCCAGGAGCAACCTTTTGTTCATTCTTGCTGCTAGTTGTCATAGCAACTCTCAATCTCTTGCCCTCTTTTAGTTCTCTAATAAACCAGTTGAATATTTGTTACAGTTTTGTTGGTTTGTTTTGTCTGTAGGATCTAATTCACGTTGAGAGATCAAGCTGCAACTTGTTTCCATGCCTTATAGATCTGCCCTTTGGGAAGAGGTGCAGGCAGAGCTGGAGATGTGTGGCCCGGACCAGCTCAGCCCTCCTTTTACAGGAATCCTCTCCACAGGAGAGAAGTGGGCAAGCACCTCTTCCCTGAGCAGAATGAGCACTACAATTACGGTGAAATTGGTCAAGGCTTCTAGGTTCCTCCTCAACAAGTTCTTCCTCAGCTCTGTGACCACAGGCCCCTCATTCCCTTCCATTGGCTGCAGTCCCTGACCCGCTGTGGAGTGGGCGTGAAATGGGCATGGTCATGCTCCCCTTTTGACTTTAAAGATCTCTGACTAAATCAGGGGTGGGGAACCTTTTTTCTGCCAAAGGCCATTTGGATATTTATAATCATTCACGGGCCAATCAGAATTACCAACTTAAATATCAGCCTGCTATATTTGGTCAAGCATTTAATTAACTCGCTCCGAATGCCTTGGCAGGGCCAGACCAAATGATTCCATGGGCCTTATATGGCCCCAGGCCAGACATTCTCCACTCCTGCTTTCCAGACATAAAACACAGGTGGGTTTCCTCTTTCTGGCATCCCATAGTACACTGCAGTACAGCCTGACCACAGGCATCTATAAAGTCACAGTAGTGCCTGGTGATTGAAATGTAGTCCTGTCTGTGTAATTTGTCATGGCTCCCATGGGTGTGGTATGTGTTCGTTGAGAACCTCAATAGTCATACTGTGTCAGGTATAAAAAGAATATGCAGCTCCAATAGGAGTGGGTTGGTAACTGTCCTCACGTGCAAAAATAATAAGCTGATGAACAAAAATAAACCCAGAGTCATAGAAACATCGAACAGACTGTCAGACCTCAGAGGGAAGGCAGGGGAGGGGTGCGGGGGAAGAGATCAACCAAGGAACTCATATGCCTATACGCATAACCTATAGACACAGACAGTCGGGTGGTGAAGGCCTGGGGGGTGAGGGGGCAACGGGATAGAAGGGGACGTATGTAATACTTTCAATAATAAAGAATTTAAAAATAAATAAATAAGTAAGTAAATAAAATAAATACAAACCTCTGTGGAACCTTTCCATTTGCTATATTTTATTTAATCCTGTGGGGTACATCTGTGGGTTAGGAAATCAATTTTCACATTTTACTAAATTTGAGAAAAGTAGAAAGAAATATGAAGAAAACATGTTTAACTGAAAAGCAGGTAAACACCATTGTTTTTCATGAAGCACCATTGTTTTGGGATTAGAATCCATTGCAGCAGCAAAATATTTCCCACCTGATGGGGTGATGTTTTGATGGGGAGTGGAGAGACGGACTGCCCAAAGGCTTTTGAACCAGCCCAAGGACACACACACTGGACTGAGTTGAATGTGCAATGATGTTAAATCTGGGCCAAGCAAGGCTTATTACCATTTGAACTCTCAGTGTCTAGTGACCTGGCAGAAATAACAGTTCGCTTGAGATTGAGAAGCATGCTACAGCATTTCTAAGGATTGATATCTGTGTATTTGTGAATATTGCTGCTTTAGTTATTTGCCTTGCGTGTTGTATTAGAAAAACAAGAAAAGCAATACTTCCTGTTTCGTTGAAGTTCCCTCCCTTTGCCACAGTGGTGCAGTACGAAGAGTTTTAGAAAATAAGAATTTAGAGTCAGACTTGGGTAAAATCTGAGGTTTGACAGTTATTGCCGTGTCATCTAAGACTTGTTTCTCAACGATTTTTGTTGAACAATGGTTTTCAAGGATGAAAAATGGCAATAATTAGGATTGTCGGACAATTCGGTGAAGAAATATGATGAAGACAGTGAGCATTTATTTGGCGCTCGCTCTGCGCCTGGCGGACGAGTGCTGTGCATGCGGGGTCTCCTTTAACTCGCACCAGAGACTGCGGAGGCTTCATTACTGTCTCCACTGTTCACTAGAAACATGGGCTGTCAAGTACCTCGCCTGCTCTTACATGGCTAATGAGTGGCAGGGGCTGATGCAAACCAAGTGTGTCTGATTTCAAAGCCTTTGGCTCTTAAATGCTACCCCAAATTGCCTAATGCAGTGCCTGTTACCTAACAGGCTGTCAGTACATGTTAATAATCCATCCTCCCCATTTCCACCCAAACACACGCACACACATACACTTCGTCTCTCTCAGGCGCCAGCTGAATCCTAGCATACAATGACAGCGTTGACTGTGCACAGCCCTCCCCACTTTGGCCAGGATTCCAACCTCCCGTCACTATTATGCTTCTTTCACAGTGTCCTCTGGATGGGATTCCCTACATTCATTTACACCCAAGAAATGTACCTGAATCAGGTATTTGGGAGCTCACTCTACATGGGTTCTTTCACCTTCGCATGTCTAGTGAGCAGAAGCACTGATGACTCTTGTTCTGGACTATATTTTAAGCTTGTGTGTAGAGCAAATAACCCTGGAAGGGAGGGATATTTCCCTTCAGATCAGAAGGCAGATTTGTTTACTGACCAATACATTAAAGGTTATGTCTCCCTCCAGGGCAAAGTTCAGGCAGTTGGCTTGCAGTCCAGTTTAAAGGATTGGGTCCCTCTGTATATGCTGCCCCTGGGGACTCAGAGAGGCAAGGGGAGCACTAGGAACTTGAGGCTCATGCTACTTGTTCTTTTTTTTTTTTTTAGAGGAAAAGGTTTTTATTTTTGTTTTTTGTTTTTTTAATTGTTTAGATCCTAGGTTATTTTTTTGATATAATTATTTATTGTTGGAAGTATTACATATGTCTCCTTTTCTCCCCCATTCACCCCCTGCAGCCCACCCCTA
>NW_006284838.1:1029197-1034898 GCF_000327345.1 Myotis davidii | reverse complement strand
ATGTAATACTTGCAATAATAAAGAATTTAAAAATAAATAAATAAATAAATAAGTAAATAAAATAAATACAAGCCTCTGTGGAACCTTTCCATTTGCTATATTTTATTTAATCCTGTGGGGTAGAATCATCTGTGGGTTAGGAAATCAATTTTCACATTTTACTAAATTTGAGAAAAGTAGAAAGAAATATGAAGAAAACATGTTTAACTGAAAAGCAGGTAAACACCATTGTTTTTCATGAAGCACCATTGTTTTGGGATTAGAATCCATTGCAGCAGCAAAATATTTCCCACCTGATGGGGTGATGTTTTGATGGGGAGTGGAGAGACGGACTGCCCAAAGGCTTTTGAACCAGCCCAAGGACACACACACTGGACTGAGTTGAATGTGCAATAATGTTAAATCCGGGCCAAACAAGGCTTATTACCATTTGAACTCTCAGTGTCTAGTGACCTGGCAGAAATAACAGTTCGCTTGAGGTTGAGAAGCATGCTACAGCATTTCTAAGGATTGATGTCTGTGTATTTGTGAATATTGCTGCTTTAGTTATTTGCCTTGCGTGTTGTATTAGAAAAACAAGAAAAGCAATACTTCCTGTTTCGTTGAAGTTCCCTCCCTTTGCCACAGTGGTGCAGTACGAAGAGTTTTAGAAAATAAGAATTTAGAGTCAGACTTGGGTAAAATCTGAGGTTTGACAGTTATTGCCGTGTCATCTAAGACTTGTTTCTCAACGATTTTTGTTGAACAATGGTTTTCAAGGATGAAAAATGGCAATAATTAGGATTGTCGGACAATTCGGTGAAGAAATATGATGAAGACAGTGAGCATTTATTTGGCGCTCGCTCTGCGCCTGGCGGACGAGTGCTGTGCATGCGGGGTCTCCTTTAACTCGCACCAGAGACTGCGGAGGCTTCATTACTGTCTCCACTGTTCACTAGAAACATGGGCTGTCAAGTACCTCGCCTGCTCTTACATGGCTAATGAGTGGCAGGGGCTGATGCAAACCAAGTGTGTCTGATTTCAAAGCCTTTGGCTCTTAAATGCTACCCCAAATTGCCTAATGCAGTGCCTGTTACCTAACAGGCTGTCAGTACATGCTAATAATCCATCCTCCCCATTTCCACCCAAACACACGCACACACATACACTTCGTCTCTCTCAGGCGCCAGCTGAATCCTAGCATACAATGACAGCGTTGACTGTGCACAGCCCTCCCCACTTTGGCCAGGATTCCAACCTCCCGTCACTATTATGCTTCTTTCACAGTGTCCTCTGGATGCCATATGAGATATTCTGTACTCTCTACTAAAAGTTAGCATCTAACCTCACATATTACAACATCTATAAATGATGAGGAGCTTTTCTTCTGGTTGACACTCTAACTAACACTTTAGGATGATTTATTGAATAGTACATTTTCTACTACTTCTTTTTTTAAAATTTAAATTCTTTATTGTTGGAAGTATTACATATGTCTCCTTTTCTTCCCCATTCACCCCCTGCAGCCCACCCCTGTCCCTCACCTCCCCTTTGTCTGTGGCCATGGGCCATGCATATATGCATACAAGGTCCTTGGTTGATTATCTCCTCCCCTCCCCACTCCTTCACCCTCCTCACCCCTCCACCCGCCACCTTCCATAGAGATTCCACACTCTGTTCCATGTCTCTGGATCCACTCTGTTCATCAGTTTATTTTGTTGCTTAGAGTCCACATGTGAGTGAGATCATGTGATACTTATCTACTCGTTCTTTGAGTAACAACGTCTCAGAAATCTTGTGTCCTCTGCCCATATCCAGGAAGCTATGGCAGGTAAGTTGTTAGCTTGCAAGTGAGAGAAATGTCAGAGCCTTCACTGTTCACACTCAGGCCTAACATTTATTAAGTGCTTTTTGTGCACACCAGATCCTGTGCTGTGCACGTATGATTTCATTGAGACACTCTGAGATACCTGCTATTATTATCCTCGTTATTCAGGTGAAGCTTTTAGACAGGTAACTTGCTAGGCTGCCTGACACAGTGAGTCCAGTAGACCCCGCAGCACCGCGGTGTACTGCAGCTGCTAACCTGAACAGGATGTATGTCCCTCAGCTAGTGCACAGGGAGCTGGAGACTCATGTACTCAGCGTTGTGTTCCCTCCACCACTGTGCATCTGACACCTCAGGTGCCAGTCTCTCAAGTTTGGGAGAGAAATTGCAGTTAAAGTGGAAAGTAATTAACTTAATCATTTGGAGACTATTAAAAGTTAATTAACCTAAAATATGTATGTGTAATTGGGACATAAAAAACTGCTGACAAGAAGGAAATAGAATGCAGGCAGCTTCCACTTGCACTGGATTCTCACCTGAATCCCACTCAGGAGTCAGGCCAAGTCTGGTGTCTTGACCCACGGCTTTATCAGATAACACATGTATTAGACCCCATAAAGCATGACTTTCTCATGTAGATCTCTCTCCCTAAGCTTTAGGCCCCAACTTTCAATAGGCATTTTAACACAGATCCGTCTGGTGAAACAGGAGCCTTCGATGGCAGTGTCCAGGTGATAGAACCTAGCAGGGGAGGCACTGGGGGGAGGGGTGGGGAACCAACAGTTCTTCGCACCCACTACTGATGCCCCCTAACCTCTGTTAGACTGGCCTTGCCTTGAGACAGCCTCGTGTGAAATTACTTCAGTGCCTTTGAAATTCCAGAAAAGCCACATTTTGCTTAGAATGTAGGACCTTTTCTTGGTTAACGAAGAGACATTAACCTTCTACTTGGCAAACTCTATTCAGTTGCTACCCAGGTATAAAATGTAATTATTTGGATTTCTTGACAATGAAACATTATCTCCTATTCATATTGAAATAAACCTGGAGAGCCATTAACGGATATTGTATAGACATCCTTTGATTAAACATGTTTACAAAATAAAAGCATGAAATTCTAAGCAAGTTTTCTTTTTATGAGATTTGTATGATTGTGCTGTCCTTATATTGAACTGCACTTTTTTCCCAACTGATACTGAAATGTTTTAAGAAGCATGTTGTTTGTAAAGATGGTGTAGGAGAAGTCAGATGACAATATCCTCTTCACTAATCACTAATAAAGTCACCATAAGAGATCTAAAAATCCGTTTAGACATTACCAGCCTCAGATAAATTTTAAAAGTGTGTGTGTGGGGGGGGGGCATGAAACAATGTCATAAACTTTAAAAACTACTGATCAAGGGAACGGCCCAAAAGTTGTAATTGCGTGACCTCAATCTTCTTGCTCTACTGCTTCTGGAGTTCACCAAAGCCTGAGAACCCACACGGTTTTCCCAAATGTGAAGTAACGTGAACCAAATGCTATTCCAAGGTGACCTGAATAAGCTGCTGTGAAAACACCAGTGAACTGGGGCACAAGGACCACAGGGAATTCCTGTGAATGAAGCAGTTGTTCCAGGGCTTACAAAAAGTGGGGGAATGGCGCTAAACCTGAGCTCCCTCCTTTCAGCACTCCCTACGCTAAGCAGAATGACCACAGGACAGCACGTTAAGCAAATTCTCAAGAAGGGATCAGAGCCAAGGTATTCTCCCCAGGAATGAGTTAACCCTCCACTGAGCCCGCAACATGGGGAACCTTCAATAAATGTTCAGCCCTCAAAGGTAGAGCTGCCCTGGCTGGCTTAGCTCAGTGGATAGAGCATTGGCCCACAGGCTGAAGGGTCCCTGGTTCAGTTCCATTCAAGGGCATGGCATGTACCTTGGTTGCAGACTGAACCCTGCCTCTGGTTCAGACACATGTGGGAGGCAACTGATCCATGTGTCTCTCACATAGATGTTTCCCTCCCTGTGTCTCTCTCCTCCTTTCCACTCTCTCTACGAATCAATGGAAAAGTATCCATTGATACTCAAGGTAAGGATTAACAACAACAGAACTGCCTCATATTCAAGTAAGTAGAAAGAGACATACAGAAACTCCCTGCATAATGTCATAAAATAGAAAGTCTGGATAGTGTTGGCAAGGTGAGGAGGAACAGAATGCAAACTGTAATCAGATGTCAGGCCAGCAGGTGGGTGGGCAGGAAAGCAATTGATGAAACAGCATGGACTCTGAGAGAAAAGGTAACCCATGGAAGAGAAGAAAATTCTCCCTGATGTTTTACACTAAAAAAATAGATTAAATAAGAGTCCATACCTACCAAAAAGCTAACAAAACAAGAGAGAGAGGGGAAAAAAAAGGGGGGGGGTATCTAGAAAATAAAATATTGTGGATCAAGACTATATCATTTTAAAACAAGCAAATTAAGTAAAAGTGACAAGCAAACAAAAGAAATATAACTGAAAATTGACTATTTACAAAAAAGATAGCAGATATAATCACAGTGCATAAAAAGACAAGAAGCACAGAGCAGAGAGAGAAGATGGCAGTTTTTAGACATAGAAAGATGATCCAATAGAAGGAATCTGTTGTCTGTGAAATAGAAAAACCTACACCTGAAATTTAAAAGTGGATTGAAATAGAACAAAACCTGATTTATACCAAGATTATGTTATTTCTTGGGCAGCTTTTTAAAATTTATTTTTAAATACATACCATAAAATTCACTATATTTATGTGTAGATCTATGCGTTTTGACAAATGAATGAAGTCATGTAAGCATCACAATTAAAACACAGAACCATCCCCTCCATCCGGTTTCTTTCATGCTTCCCCTGGATAGTTCTCCCTCCTCCACTTCTCACAGCCCTGCTGTGATCCCTGCTAAGCTTAGTTCTGACTTTCCCATAATATGTCTTACACATAAAAACATACCCTATGTAATCTTTTGAATCCCAATTCATTATAATTTAATACATTTGAAAATTATCTATGCATTTATCAACATTCCTTTATTTTATTGCTAAGTAGTATTCAACTGTATCTTTGTACCATCATTTGTTTATTCATGTCCTACTTAAAGACATATATATATATGTGTGTGTGTGTGTATCTGTCACATTATCATACAGGATTTTGTGCGAACATACATTTTATTGGTTAAATACTTAGGAGTGGGATTACTGGATCATATGTTACAAATATGTTTAACTTGCCCTAACCAGTTTGGCTCAGTGGATGGAGCGTCAGCCTGTGGACTGAAGGGTCCCAGGTTCGATTCTGGTCTAGGGCATGTACTTTGGCTGCGGGCATATCCCCAGTAGGGGGTGTGCAGGAGGCAGCTGATCGATGTTTCTCTCTCATCAATGTTTCTAACTCTCTATCCCTCTCCCTTCTTCTCTGTAAAAAATCAATCAAATATATTTAAAAAATATAATATTGCCTGTCATTTTGGTTACAGTTATGCAAGAAAGGAAGGTCAGTTGTATTATCTGGTGGCATAGGAGAAAAAAGCATTTATAAAATGAGATGCTACTGTTTGGCCACTGTAGAAACTGTAAGGTCATTTTGCATACTTTTGGATTATACTTCTTTCTTAAATATGAACTATTTAATGTTTGCAATACGTTACTTGAGATCATTGTGGTTAGCTTTAACTATACTCTCGGTAGTTTTTCAAGGAAATGGGGTAGTAAAATATGAGACCTCGATTATATGGCACATTGTTTCCCAGAATGGTCATATTTTGCATTATTACCATCAGTGAGTGAGTTTCTATTACTTCACATTTTTAGAGCATTTGGTATTATCAGATGTTTTAATTTGTGTAATGTCAGCCATTCTACTAGGTTTGTAGT
>NW_006284838.1:1026961-1028871 GCF_000327345.1 Myotis davidii | reverse complement strand
GCACATTGTTTCCCAGAATGGTCATATTTTGCATTATTACCATCAGTGAGTGAGTTTCTATTACTTCACATTTTAGAGCATTCGGTATTATCAGATGTTTTAATTTGTTTAATGTCATTCTACTAGGTTTGTAGCTGTATCTTGCAGTGATTTTAAATTGCATTTCCCTAATGACTAATGATTTTGAACATCCTTGTTTTGTGTTCATTTGTCAGTAATATATCTTTTATTGAAATGTCCATGTTTTGGACCATTTTTAAAAATTGAGTCATTTGTTTCCTTCTCATTTAGCTTTGCAATTTAAACAAATCCTCTCTGGAGAGGGAAGAAACAATTCTCTAGCTTCTTTACTTCATTATCCTTTTACTCTGGAATGCCTGGGATGTCAGCAAGGGTGGTGGCAAATGTGTCTAAATTGTCACAGAGCCACACACTATTTGTGGCTTCCAAGACCTTGGCTATTTAAACATGATCCTCGCTCAGGAAGCCTGAAATGGGTGGGAAAGGGAAAATATTCAGGGTCCGAAAAGCCCAGGAATTATATATTTTAAGATACATCTTTTGTGAGATATGTGATTGGAAAATATTTCTCCTTG
Source organism: Myotis davidii (assembly GCF_000327345.1). NCBI lineage: Eukaryota > Metazoa > Chordata > Mammalia > Chiroptera > Vespertilionidae > Myotis > Myotis davidii. Next base: position 1,028,275 of record NW_006284838.1, on the reverse strand, counting down.
TTTGTGGCTTGTCTATTTGTTTATTTACTTACTGATAGTATCTTTGACAGAGCAAACATTTTTAATTTTGATGAAGTCTGCTTTGTTTTACATGGGTCATGGTTTTGGTGTTATGTCTAACAACTATTTGTCTAATATGGGTTATAAAGATTTTCTCCTGTTTTCTTCTAAATTTTCCTAATTATACATTTTAAATTTAGATCTGCTATCAATTTTGAGTTAATTTTTGAGGAAGGCATGAGGTTTGGTCAAAATACACTTTTTTGGGCTTTCACTCAAGATGGCAATGCAGCTAAGTGCCATACTCAAGTCTGTCCACAAACACATCAAAATTACAGCTAAACTACAGAACAGCCATCATTCAGAACAACCGTCATTGAGAACCACCTGGAAGCTAGCTCCACAGAAGTGCTCTAACTAAAGAGGAGCCACATATAAAGACGGAGCCACATTGAGACTGGTGGGAGGGGCAGATACACAAATGAAAGGGCTGGACCAGTACACATGAGTAACCCCCGAGGAGCAAGGGGTCCCAACACCACACCAGGCCCCCCAGCTGAGGGTTCCAGTGCTGGGAAGAGAAGTCCCAGTACCTCTCTGACTGTGAAAACTAGCAGGGGTTGTGGCTGAATGAGTTGGAGGCTGCTGGAGTTCCAGGTGCTCCCCTTAAAGGGCCCACACATCAACTAACTCACACTCCCTCTGAGCTCCAGTAACAGGGACAGCAGCTTGACAGCCAGGGAAACATAGGGAGGAACTGATTTTTCTGGCTTTAGGGTTGGAGCTGAAGTAAGAGAGGGGAAACTTTCTCCTAGGCAGAGGCCATTGTTCCTTTGCTGAAACTTTCCCACAGAGCCAGCAGGTGGGCACCATATCTGAGACTCCATCGACCTGGCTATCACCCAAGGTGATTCCCTGAGACACTCCCCCGCACCCCACCCAACTTGGGGGCCGATCCAAACTATTTCTAGTGACTTTTCCATACAAACTACCTGTCTTGGCTCACTTTCCTAAAATCTCTCAAACAAGCAGCATCTGGCCTCTGAGTGCCCCATACCTCCTGTTAAGTGGCTCATGACCCAGCACTAGCTGGCCTGGATTTGTAGCTTGACCTCTCCTGGGCACCTTCAAGGCCAGGACAAGTAACAGACATCTTCATATCCCTTTGTAATTTATGCCAGGTGGCCTGGGGCAGGGCACAGGCCGCGGCTGACTTGGCCTGCACCTCCGAGGAGGCCAAAGAGGCAGCACAACCAGTGGACAGCTTCAGACCATACTTTATTACAACCCAAACTCCTCCACAAGCAACATACC
>NW_006284838.1:1024490-1025586 GCF_000327345.1 Myotis davidii | reverse complement strand
AGCTATGATGTTTGGTCAAAATACACTTTTTTGGGCTTTCACTCAAGATGGCAATGCAGCTAAGTGCCATACTCAAGTCTGTCCACAAACACATCAAAATTACAGCTAAACTACAGAACAGCCATCATTCAGAACAACCGTCATTGAGAACCACCTGGAAGCTAGCTCCACAGAAGTGCTCTAACTAAAGAGGAGCCACATATAAAGACGGAGCCACATTGAGACTGGTGGGAGGGGCAGATACACAAATGAAAGGGCTGGACCAGTACACATGAGTAACCCCCGAGGAGCAAGGGGTCCCAACACCACACCAGGCCCCCCAGCTGAGGGTTCCAGTGCTGGGAAGAGAAGTCCCAGTACCTCTCTGACTGTGAAAACTAGCTGTAATTTATGCCAGGTGGCCTGGGGCAGGGCACAGGCCGCGGCTGACTTGGCCTGCACCTCTGAGGAGGCCAAAGAGGCAGCACAACCAGTGGACAGCTTCAGACCATACTTTATTACAACCCAAACTCCTCCACAAGCAACATACTCAAGGGGCAGACTTAGGACACCAGTAGATCCTCCATGGTGGTTGCTGCCAATCCTCACAGCCTATTGGCAAGGAATAAATCCATGCTACTGACAAGCCAACAGCAATCAAAGCTCAACTACAATAGGAGGGTGCACACAGCACACATAGTGGGACACAACTGGAGTGTCCAGCTCAGGTGACCATGGAGGCTGCACAACAGGGCCCTAGAGGACACCTACTACATAGAGCCACTCTACCAAGACTGGGAGATGTAGCAGCTCTACCTTTTACATAGAAACAAGCACAAGGAGGCTGCAAAAATGAGGAGACAAAGAAACATGTCCCTAATAAAAGAACACAACGAAACTCTAGAAAAGGAACTAAAGAAAATGGAGATAAACAATCTACCAGATGCAGAGTTCAAACACTGGTTATAAGGATGCTCAATGATCTCAGCCAGAACTTCAACAAAGACAAAAACATAAAAATGGAGATAGAAAATATAAAAAAGAAGCAGTCAGAAATGAAGAAAACAATAACTGAAATAAAGACAATATTACAGGGAACCAACAGTAGAGTAGATAA
>NW_006284838.1:1015401-1020512 GCF_000327345.1 Myotis davidii | reverse complement strand
TGTGAAAGCCAGCAGGGGTTGTGGCTGAATGAGTTGGAGGCTGCTGGAGTTCCAGGTGCTCCCCTTAAAGGGCCCACACATCAACTAACTCACACTCCCTCTGAGCTCCAGTACCAGGGACAGCAGCTTGACAGCCAGGGAAACATAGGGAGGAACTGATTTTTCTGGCTTTAGGGTTGGAGCTGAAGTAAGAGAGGGGAAACTTTCTCCTAGGCAGAGGCCATTGTTCCTTTGCTGAAACTTTCCCACAGAGCCAGCAGGTGGGCACCATATCTGAGACTCCATCGACCTGGCTATCACCCAAGGTGATTCCCTGAGACACTCCCCCGCACCCCACCCAACTTGGGGGCCGATCCAAACTATTTCTAGTGACTTTTCCATACAAACTACCTGTCTTGGCTCACTTTCCTAAAATCTCTCAAACAAGCAGCATCTGGCCTCTGAGTGCCCCATACCTCCTGTTAAGTGGCTCATGACCCAGCACTAGCTGGCCTGGATTTGTAGCTTGACCTCTCCTGGGCACCTTCAAGGCCAGGACAAGTAACAGACATCTTCATATCCCTTTGTAATTTATGCCAGGTGGCCTGGGGCAGGGCACAGGCCGCGGCTGACTTGGCCTGCACCTCCGAGGAGGCCAAAGAGGCAGCACAACCAGTGGACAGCTTCAGACCATACTTTATTACAACCCAAACTCCTCCACAAGCAACATACTCAAGGGGCAGACTTAGGACACCAGTAGATCCTCCATGGTGGTTGCTGCCAATCCTCACAGCCTATTGGCAAGGAATAAATCCATGCTACTGACAAGCCAACAGCAATCAAAGCTCAACTACAATAGGAGGGTGCACACAGCACACATAGTGGGACACAACTGGAGTGTCCAGCTCAGGTGACCATGGAGGCTGCACAACAGGGCCCTAGAGGACACCTACTACATAGAGCCACTCTACCAAGACTGGGAGATGTAGCAGCTCTACCTTTTACATAGAAACAAGCACAAGGAGGCTGCAAAAATGAGGAGACAAAGAAACATGTCCCTAATAAAAGAACACAACGAAACTCTAGAAAAGGAACTAAAGAAAATGGAGATAAACAATCTACCAGATGCAGAGTTCAAACACTGGTTATAAGGATGCTCAATGATCTCAGCCAGAACTTCAACAAAGACAAAAACATAAAAATGGAGATAGAAAATAAAAAAAGAAGCAGTCAGAAATGAAGAAAACAATAACTGAAATGAAGACAATATTACAGGGAACCAACAGTAGAGTAGATAAAGCAGAGAATCAAATTAGTGATTTGGAAGATAAGGAAGCATAAAACCCTCCAGTGATACTCCCTTTGTATTATGGATATTGGCATTTGTGATTTCCCTTTTATTTTCTTAGTCAGCCTACAAGACTTTCATTAGTTATCCTATTTTTTCAGCTGAACTGCTTTTTATTTAGTTGATTTTCTCTTATGTTTTTCAGTTTACTATTATTTTAATATCAGCATCTTTTTATTAATACCATTGATAGCTTTATTATTTTCTTTTCTTTACTCTTTGGGTTTAATTTGCTCTTAATTTTCTGTTCTTTTATGGTGGTAACTAAGATGTTTGATTTGGGAACTTTCTTCTCTAGTATAAAACTCGGTGCTATAAATTTGCTCTAACCCCTAATTTAGCTGTATCTCACAAATTTTGACAGAATCTGTTTTCATTTTCATTTCAGGTCAAAATACTTTCTAATTTTTTTTTCAGATTTATTACTTGACCCATGGGTTATTTAGATGTGTTTTGTTAGTTTCTATATATTTGTGGATTTACCAAAGATCTTTGTGTAAGTGATTACCAGGTTAATTCTGTTATGGTAAGAAACCATACTCTGTATGACTTTAATTCTTTTAAATTTGCTAAGGTTTGTTTTTTGGGCCCAGAATGGCTTCTGTAAGTGGATATTCCATGGGTACATGAAAATTATGTGCAGTGTGATATTATTGGGTGTTTTATAAATGTCATTTAGATCAGTTTGGTTGATATTGTTGTTCAAATCTGCTGAGCTTCCCCCTATTTATTCTACTGATTGCTGAGAGAAACGTTTTGTAGTTTCTAAGAATAACTGGAAATTGGTCTGTTTCTCCTTGTAGTGTTCTCAGATTTTGCTCTGTTTATTTTGAAGCTCTGTTCATAAAGGTACAGATATATTTATGTACATATACATTTAGGTACATATACATTTAGGATTGTAATATCTTTTTGGTTAATTGACCCTTTTACCATCAAGTGATAACACAGGATATGTATGATATTTTTTCTGTTCTAAAATGAAATTTGTTTGATATTAATAAAGCAATTCCATTTTTCTCAGACTTTGTGTTTACATTTCATAATTTCCCCATCATTTTACTTTTACCCTATCTATGTTATATTTAAAGTATCTTGAAGGCATCATATATTTGGATCTTTCCTTTTTTTAAAGAGAACTGACAGTCCATTTCTTTTTGTTGTGTTTAGACCACTTACACGCTGTGATTATTTCTATGGTTGGACTTAAGTCTACCATTTTACTATTATTAGTTTGATTTCCCCCCTACACTTTTGTCCCACTGTTCCATTGTTTTGCTATTTTTCACATTAGTTGAATATTTTACTGTGCTATTTTAATATAACTATTGGTATATATATATAAGTAATCACATACAGGTATTCTGAGGACTACAATATGCATTCTTATCATTTCAGTCTTCTTATGGGTTAATACTTTTTCACTGAAAATAAAATCTAGAATCATTCCAAGCATATGGAGCTCTTAAGCTTCTACTTTGTCTTATAGTTTATTATGCATTATAAACCCACTATATGTTTTATTTTTTACTTTCAACACTAATACACATTGCTCAAACAGAGAAAATCAGTCTGGCATATTAATTCTGATATTTACCATTTCTGTTGCTCTCAGTAGTTCTAAGCTTTCCTCTGATACCAGTTTCTTTTGTCTGAAGTATTTCTTTTAGCATTTCTTTCAGAACATATTTAGTCTTGTTTTAACTTTATTTTTATTGTTGACACTATTATAGATGTCCCCATTGGATAGGTTTAGTCTTGAAGACTTCTTTCAGATTCTTTTACCTGAGAATATCTTTATTTTTTCCTCCTCCTTAAGGGATATCTTCATTGAATAATGAATTCTGGACTGATGTTTTCTTTCAGCACTTTAAAATCTCTTACCCGTTGAGATATCATGGAGGGACCTGGAGAGTATTATGCTAGGTGAAATAAGCGAGTGAGAGAAAGAAAAGTATCACACGATCTCACTCATACATGGAACCTGATGAATAATAGAAACTGATGAACAAAATAGATCCAGAGACACAGAAACATGGAACAGACTGACAAATCTCAGAGGGAAGGTCGGGTGGGGGTGGGAAGAGATTAACTAAAGGACTTACATGCAAATATATATAACCCATAAACATAGACTGTAGTGTGGTGAAGGCCTGGTGAGGGGCAGGAGCTGGGTGGAAGGTGTCAATGGGAGGAAAATCCTCCATTGTTTCTGATGACAAGTCCATATTATTTGTTCTCTGATGTGTGATGTCACTTTTCAGTGGCTGCCTTCAAGATTTTTCTTTATCTCTGGGTTTCAGCAGTCTGATTCTGATATTTGTATCTCAAGTAATTTTGGATTATGTCCTACAAGATTTTTGTGCCCTCTCCCTCTGGTAATTACCATAATGTTGCCTGTGACTGTGAGGTTTTTTTGGGTTGTTTTTTTGTTTGTTTTTTTTGTTTTGTTTTGTTTTGTTGTTGTTTTTTAGCTGAGTTTTGTCTCATCGTTGGGCAATGGAGCCAATGTCAGTTCTGTTTCAATAGACTTTGTTATGCTATTTTTGTCTGCCCTGTAAATATACCACTCATGGGTTATTCTGGGACTTGGGTGGTATTTATTTATATCATACTTCTGTTTTTAAAGCCATAATGTGCTTGTTACAGGCATGTTCCACTTACCAGTCAGATGAGAGGTTTTGTCAGTTAAGCCTCAGAACTAGGGGCTCTCTAGCCCTAGCTCTCTCCGCTCCAGAATCCCCTGCACACTCCAGCTCTCAGGGCCCTTTCCAGGTCTTGAGCCCAGAGGGATGGTTTGTCTCTGGGGCTTTAGATGCCTTTACTCTTACTACAATCCCTGTAGAAGGCATTTCTGCAGTGAGGTAGGACCAGGAGAGAAGAAAGATAAGTGAATAAACAAGCACTTAAACAAACAAATGAAGGAAGGAAGATAGAAAGGATTCCCTTAAGCAGTCTGGCTCCTAAGGGCCTCCTACCCCTGTGACATCACTAGAGTGGAGGTTTTCTCCTGGTTGGTAGGCTGTTTGCTTTTTGCTTTTTGCTTTCTATACCTGCTGCATTTTGCAGCTAAGCCCATCCTGAGGGTCAAAGCAGAGGGACAGAGGAGGGGAAAGCTATAAACTCTCCACCCCTTACTGCTTGCTCTGTGGTGGTGTTCACTTGTCTCTAATCTACCTGCCCTTGTTTACATTTAAGAAGTAATTTTCTCTGTTTCTGCCCAGCACTGTTAGCTATAATCAGGGAGAGAGATTGGAATGGTAGCTTAGAAAATATTGGCCAGCACCAGGAGTCCTGATAAGAATACTAAACATAAATTAAGGAAAGTTGTTATTATCCAGGCCTGAAATATTAGTCATTAAATAGGGTGAAAACTGGCCGTCACACATCTCTATTTCAACATTTATTTCTAAAAAAACAACATAGAAAATATCTACACATAATCTGAGGAAAATGGAGTGGGATCCAAACTAGTATTGTGTAGCCACGCTCTCATTTAAGAAAGAGAGAGTTATTTGAATGTACTTTTAAATAATTCAAGAAAATATGTACCCATATTGTTTTTGAGTAAAAGTACTCTTAGACTAAATGAAATAATATTAAAAGTCTGAAATGCACTATGTAAAAAATGTAGTGAGCTCTGCGTACATAAATAAATAAATACAGAATAAACAACTATGGTTATTATGGCTACAAAACAGAATATAAATGCCAAGAATTTGACATTTCTTATTAAATGTAGAATGTGTTGTATGATTGCAATTTTTACAAATCTATCAGTTAC
>NW_006284838.1:1014761-1015306 GCF_000327345.1 Myotis davidii | reverse complement strand
ATTAAATAAACACTTAAATATCAATAATTGACTTTATTTTTGAATGGATGATATTAAATCTTATTTTCAAGGGCTCATTCATATTTAAATGTTATGCTTTTTAGAGGGAAAATATGTGACTTATGATTATAAGGTAATAGAGGAATACACAGGAATGTAAAATACATATTTGCTGTGATGGTATGGATAATTTTCACTAGGAAAAAATGGTGAATTTAATGGAAATATATTTTTATTATTAGAAAAAATATGGGAGATATTCTACATTTACACAATACAGGCTGCGATCAACTCATTGTGTCTCCCTGTAGAACTGGTAGGTCTAAGCACAACATAATTTTGACATAGCCAAGGTTGCCCAGAGTTTCCTCAACTACTTCATTACCTGTTTTTATCTTGCACACCAATCAGAGTGCCTCGATATCGTAAGCTGCCAACTAACTACAATTTATTCGCTAACATCATATATTACCCATTTATCTCTAACTTGAGTTTGTGTAGTGTCAGAGGACACATGAGTGAGCAGATGATGCTCTTTCTATATA
>NW_006284838.1:1005572-1014560 GCF_000327345.1 Myotis davidii | reverse complement strand
TAATAAATGTGCTGGAATAACTCATTGAAGCCAAATAGATTCTTTGCTAATGTGTGGGTTAATTTGTACTGTATTTGACATTTGTGTGGTTTTGTTTGTGCCTATGTCATTTTATGAAGGATTTGAGGCAACTTTAATGAATGTGTACACATATCTGTTTCCCATCTATTGATATCTATATATCATCTGTCTATCATCAATAAGTTACATATCAACATGAAAGTAGACATATAATAACAACAATTAAGACCATTGAAATTAGGGAGCAGACATTAGCAACAGCATTGGCATTCAGGAAAGAATAGAGAAGTCCAAAATTTCCATGAGTTCTACAGATAAGGTACGGTAAAACCCAAGACACACTGCCTGGTATGCAAAGCTTCCTGCCATGTTTAATGGCTTTTCCATTGAATAATGGTGTCTAATTCCACACAGCTATGACCTGAGGGGTATGTACTACAACAAAGGTTAGTTCTGTATATTTGGGAATATGATTTATTAAGCACAGTAATTCTATCACTTCCCACTGGCCTTTCACTGACAGTTTTAGACCTGATGAGTCTGATACATAGACTGATACCTCAGCATAATTATCAAAGTTTATTTAAGGCAACCGCGTGTTAAACATTTTTATTTGGAAAGGTCACTCGAAAGCTGAGTACTCAGCATTCAGCCAATAGTTCAGCCATAGAAGCAGCCAGGCTCGAACTCCTGGGCTGGGGATGGAAAACCAGTTGTGGAACCAGGGGAATGTGAGCAGTGATGCCACGCCACAGGCAAGAAGGTGCAAGAAGTAAGACCCAGGGGGGTTCACCTACCGGGCCCACAGCCCACCCTCCAATACAATTTAGATTTATAAGCCCAAGGCGGGGAATGTGAGCAGTGATGCCACGCCACAGGCATAGGTGCAAGAAGTAAGACCCGGGACGGTTCACCTACCGGGCCCACAGCCCACCCTCAAATACGATTTAGATTTATAAGCCCAAGGTTCTTTTCAGAATCCTGCTCGCCTGCATATATAAATTGGGTTGTTTTTTAAGCTCTGTTACTCTGGAACTTTATCGTGAAAACTCATACACAAGCATTTATACTAAGAGATATACAAAATAGTTTTGAGAAGATGCACTCTGCTATAAAATAAAATAATCTTTCTATAAGATGTTATACATTTAGGATTTAATATAGTCTGATTGGGTGTGTCCATTCATTTCCTCATGTGTTCAAGGCATCCTGTGTGCTGAGGGGTGGACAGGGCATGGTCGGGAGTACTGAATGAAGTAGACATGGCATATCACTCAAAGCTATATGGAACAATAATGTCACATGAACAGAAAATGTGGCAGCACGTTAAAGAACTCAACGGAGAGATCATTAAAATCTAGTTGGGAAGACCATAAAATGAGATGTTGTTGATAATCACCATAAGACATTGAAAGAACAAAGTTTTCTATAATAACACGTATCCTTTAGTAAGCATGTATATGCCAACTTCTAAGCCCTGTGCATAGATTATCTTATTTATTGCGTACATTTCTACAGGTGGAAAACCTGAGGAAAAAAATTAACGTTGTCAGTATGTGCTTTCGGAATGTATCAGAACTAAGATTGAGAAGCCCACCAGGAGCAGGTTCCACCAGTTACTTGTAGGGGACAAACTCTATGCTCTTTATACTTTCGCTGCACAGAGCTATCCATTCAATAAGTGCTTAATAAATCTCTCTCCATCTATACTTTTATCTTCTGTCCTTTGTTGGAATAAATTAGTGTGGGAATCATTGTGAGAAATGAGGGAGGGAGTCAAAATAGAAAAAAAATGCAGCCTTAGTTTGTTTGGCTCAGTGGATAGAGCGTTGGCCCATGAACTGAAGGGTGCTGGGTTTAGTAATTCTGATCAAGAGCAGGTACCTCGGTTGTAGGCTCCATCCCCCAGCCTCGGTCCGGGTGTGTGCAGGAGGCAACTGATTGATGTGTTTTGCTCACATCGATGTTTCTCTCTGTGTGTCTTTCCCCTTCGGTACCAGTCTGTCTAAAAGTCAATGGGAAAAAAATATCCTTAGGTAAGGATTAATAACAACAACAATGAAAATACATATAACCAAAAACACAATGAATGAACAGTTGAAGTTGTGTAGTTTGCTTCTCCCCTAAGTTATGAACATTTCCAAATTGGGAGGTAAGGTAAGCTGAAAAATGCAAATATCATGGGTATTTAAGGATTAGGGGCTGGTAGTTTATCTGTTGCCATGGTGGATCCCGCCATCTGCTAGCTCTACTTTGTCAGTAGCTCTACAGAGATCTTGTTTGTACATGTGCTTCTTCCTGTGGTTGGATCTTTCCTATAGGGCCTAGCCCTAGCCATTTCATCTGCCCAGGTAGCAACAGCAGAGTAATCAGATAGTTTACAACCTCAGTGCATAGCAAGGATGTATCTGGCTATTATAGATAATTTGTACTAATCCACAATGTTAATATCAGTCTGCTTCCACTGATATTTCAGGGACACAGATAGGGGTATTCAACAAGCTGCTACTGATACATTTGCTAAGATATCAACGATTTTCCTATCTCGGACCTTTTGGGTTGATTTTATGAAGAATTGATTAATAGCGTTGTTGCTCAGAACCTCTGTGCCCCAGATTGAATGAGCGAGTGCTCACTCTCATTGTCCTGAAAGTCTGTGAGGAGCTGGAGGTAAATTGAAATGTCACCATGATGCATGGATGCCTGTCTTTCTACTAGCTTTCATTCGCCTTTACTAATATTCCTTTGCTAATAAATCGACAGTCCTTTATTTAGCAATTTGAGTATAAATATTGACAATGTGCTCAGTATTGTAAGGCCTAAAAAGAAGTTGGGGACACTTGCAGTAATATTATAAAGGAAAGGCTTGGTAACTGACAAAATAAAGAAAATAATAGTATTTGTAGTGATATAAGTAATTATAGTATAGCCAGTTTAGTAATTATAGTAGTAGCAGTAACAGTGGTAGTACTAGCTAGGCCTGACTAGGGAGGTGGAGATGAGTACTGTGGTGTTCATTATGGAAAAAATTGCTTCATGATTAATGGAAGCCACTGCCTGTATGTGATATAGATACAGTTACCCAGAGTGGCCTAGTCAATTCCTGTGCTGTTTGAAAGTGATTTCTGCCAAGGCCTAGAAAACGGTTCTGTGGTCACAGTGCTGCATAAAGAGCCAAAAAAAAAAAATGGAAAGAAAAGAAAAGCTGGGGGAACAAAAATGAAAGTTGTAATTTGCTATCTGGTCCAGGAATGATCTCACTTTGCCAAGACTAGAGGTATGATTGAGTCAACCAAGCAAATCTCTGGGATAAGTACATATTGGGCCTAAGCAAAAGCAAATGAAGTCCTTGAGGTGGGATTGTGCCTGATGAAGAGTATCAAGGAAATGGTTCTGTTGTATGGAGGGAACATGGGGAGGTGCTGGGAGATGATAGCAGAGAGGTAATGGCAGACCAGTTGTACAAACTTTGCAAGTCACTCACGGCTTTGGCTTTTAGATGGAGTGGATCAGAAGCCATTGGTGAGTTTGACTAGAAGAATTCGAATATTTCATGATGGCAGTGGATGCAGTGTTAAAAATTGAGGTAAAAGAGGCAAGAATGGGAGCACGGAGACCAGAAAGGAAGTTATTCCATGGGATGATGTTTGGTAAATGTGTAAGTGTGTAAAGTGGTTAGAGTCTGTATATGTTTTTAAGGGAAATAAACAATATTTTCTTAGGAACTGAATATGGAATAAGGAAGAGGGAGAGTAGACAAAGAGCAAATAGAAAGATGAAGAAAAGTGTGGAGAGATGAGGAGTTTGGTTAGAGGTCTTCACTTTGAGATGTCTACTAGGCATCCCGGTTGAAATGTCAAAGGGATAATTATAGGAAGGTATTTGCAATTCAGGGGAGAGGTCTGGGCTAGAGACATAAATATTGGAGTCATCAGAATATAGCTGATAGTGGCAACCATTAGACCAGAATCACCAAGGAAGGAAGTTTGGATAAAGAAAAGAGGAAAAAATGCTACTTTCAATTTTCCTTACTTACCTAGTCTCCAAATCCCTTGCCTCTTGATGGCCCTATTCTGAATGGGTTATCAATGAAAACTAACGAAATCTCTAAAAAATACCACAGTCTTTAATTACTAGAATTGTACCAATGTTAAATTTTTAATTTTTATAATTATTCTAGGTTGATGTAAGATATGAACTGAAGGGGAACTTGGGGAAGAGATTTATGGGAATTTTCCGTTCTGCTTTTTCAACTTTTCTGTAAGTCTAAAATTAACTGAAAATCAGATATTTAAAAAACATCCCAAATGTGGGTGCGCTCCTTTAAGTGAACTCTCATCTTTCAGAAGGAAGTGAGAGTTTTACTTCTCTTTTACTGAACACCAGACTTCATTCAGAAAGCCTATACTTGAATTACCTTCTTTAGCATTTTCCCATCTAATTGTCTGAAACTAAGTAGATGGTCAATTAAATCCCAAGGCATAGTCTGATAATCTTGTCTTAAACCAGGTCTCCCTCAAAGTGTTTTTGAAAACAATTGCTTTTTTTGTGGATAGTTCCAAGCTAGATTATACATCATCCTGAGGAAATAGTCTCCTTTAGATTGATACAGACCCTAAGCAGAGCTCCGGTTCTTTGAGTGTCACATCATCCACCATTATATTAGCATTAGAGGCCCGCTGCACGAAATTCACATGAGAGTAGGCCTTCCTTCCCCCAGCTGCCAGCACCAGCTTCCCTCTGGCTGCCAGCAGGCACCCGGGACTTGGGCTTCCCTCGCAGCCCTGGCTTCCTCCAGGAAGGTCGTCGGAAGGACGTCTAGAAGGACCTCCGGTCTAATTAGCAAATTATGCTTATATTATTATAGATGCCTTTATGCCACTATCTGAGAACACCCCCCCCCAATTCTCTCATCTTGTGGGTCACTGCACAAGCTTAGGTTTAGCGCTGGGTCCTCCCTAGCCTGTCCTTCTGGTTTATAGAGTCATATGAACTCTCTTTGCTGTGAATTTACCAGAACTACTCACGGCCCACACTTATCATTTTTGTTAGCAAATATATAATGGTGAAGTCAATACAATATCTGCCTACAACATTCCTTCATCTAACAGGACTGGTGAATTTGTAATGGATTTGTACTGGCTGCTAATGATCGATGTGCTTTGTTTTGATGCACTTACAAATCATCTTTTTACCAGTCCTCTTCTGTAGAAATAGTGTGAGGTCATTCATCAAAATTATGCAAATAGAATAACTCATAGCCTACTCTTTCTATTTGTGTTTATTTGTTATTATTATTTTTATAAGAAGAGAGTTTGTAGACCAAATATAGGGACAAAACCTCTAGAAATGTGCAAACTGTGGGGCACTTTTTTTTTTCTGGCAAAATGCAGGAAGAGGCTGTATCCGAACCAAACAGAAAATGTTAATGTTTTGATTCAGATTTTCTAGACAGTAGCTGTTTTTGATGCCGCAGTTAAACTCCACAGGAGGCAGTAAAAATGGCAAAATTAAACGTAATTTGATGAAGCTGTTTGTCAAGTATTTTCTTTAACAGTCGACAATTTGCACATTTCTTTGTTAAACTGTTTCTTCATTAGTGAGGACCACAGCTTGCTACGAAGTGCTAATGAATTATTATTTATGGCGCTTATAAACTTAAGTGGCATTCTAAAGGTCACCTATGGCTTAAGTTCTCCAGCGAGCTTGTTGAAGTAGCTCTGCACTGCCAGTAACTGTACCTATGGTAATCTGAAACTCGCCAGTGCTCAGCCAACGTCCTGTTTGCCATGGATGTGTCTTCCCCGGACACCACAGCCTCATCAGACAGGGGACACGGCTCAGACAAGCCGGAATGATTGGCCATTTGCGCTAATGCCTCGTGTTCGTTGATGCAATGATTTAGTCAACTCATTTTCCTCACCTCAGGCTGTTCCTGTTCTCCCTGCGTGTCACCCCTAGTGTGTCCTTTCTGGAACACACATCAATACTTGATTTGCTGATATTTACCAAGCTTTTCCTGGGACGAATGAGAACTGGAGGGACTTGAGGTAGAGTAATCTAAGATAGAGAATCTAAGATATTCAGGAAGAAAAGTAGCAACAGCAAATACTTTCACATGCCAGGCAATGTGCTAAGTGTTTTCCATAAATTATCCCGTTTAATCCGCTCTACAGTCCAGTGGAGGTGAGGGCTATGTTTCAGATACACTACAAAACAGAGAGGTGTTGGTGAAACTGCCCCCGCCACGGCGCTGGTCAGTGATGGATCTGGCATGGGGAGCCTGTGCTCTTGACCACTGCCCGGTGCGCCCAGGCTGCTGCATGTCGGTGCATGTCATGCTGAACACCAGCTGTTACTGCCCCTTCACAGAGATGGCACACAGACCATGTGACTTCCAGCAATTTTAATATCATCAGGTTGAGCTATATGGTATGCTGATAGTTGATTATCTTTCACTTTAAAAAAAGCAATAGTAATTTTGGTTAGAAAAGCAGAAAGACCAAGAAAATGCCACCGACTAAGGAGGGTGAGGAGACAGGCTGACTAAATGCAGCCTGGTAGCCTGTGCTGAATCCTGGGACACTGGCAGCATCTGAGAAAGGTCTATAGCTTAGTAGCATTGCACCAATGTAAACTTCCTGGTTTTAATATTGTACTATGTAGATGTTAAGTTTAGAGGAAGCAAGGTAAAGGGTATGTGAGAACTCCTTGTAGTATATTTGTAATTTTTTCTGTAAATCCAGAATTATTACAAAATAAAATTTTATTAAAACATTTTAATTAAAATGCTTATATATCTATCTGTATCTACATACCTATATCTATATCTATATCCATATCCATATCCATATCTATATCTATATATCGATATCTATATCTATATCTATACCTATACCTATATATCTTCATTACAAAGCTAGTTCTTCAATAAACCTAGAAATATTAGTCTCTTTCCCGGCCTCTCCTCCAGAAAAACTTTGGGTTTATCTCTAATCTAGCACCCATCATTCTCATCATATTTATTTGTGTACAGTTTAGTTGCCCAACAATATTGTGATCTTTTCAAGGTAGGGACTGTGTCCAATTCTTCCTTGTACTGCAAGCAGTGTAAGACAATGAAGATATTGGTGATTTCTAAAGGACAGTTAAACATTTTTGTTAGTCCTATGGCTGATCGTGATGAAGAGTGGTGATGATTTTGGATGCACTCCCTGTAGTCCATCCAGGTCTCCACACGAAATCACCTCCCCAAGTAGAAGAGAGAGTATAGGGTCCTTGTGAGCATCACACTTGAAGCTCGGTGATATGGAAGGGGAGCCTGTCTTCCGTAACGGAGGCAGCAGCAGGGGTGCGATGTCTTAGCCATGGTTAGGAAACAGAGAAGCTAAGTGCCAAGCCCTTCATAGTGGATATCCTAGTTCCCTTTGGGGTCAGCATGAGCACTCCATGGGAGAGTGGGTCCAGGTGTGTAATGGATCCTGGGGAGCTGGCTGAGACCGGGGCCCTAGAGTCCTGCGGCACCACTGCGCCATCAGAGAAAAAGAAAGCAGTCTACTCTTGAGGAAGGTGAGACCAGTGTATCTCAGTAGAGTACCCTTTGCATACGAAAACTTTGAGGCTGGGGTTTAGGACAGTGCTGAGCTAGGATAGGACATTGACACATCTTCAGAGTTAAAAGGAGGCCACTATCATATGGGTTTTTTATGTGTGTGTGTTTTAATTTTAACAACTTTGTAGAAATATCGACTGTAGCTTTATTTGCCCTGATTTGTATATTGAGATGTAGTTAACATATCATGCATTTTACCCATTTATAATGTACAATTCAGATAGCTCTTATCCTATTTGCAGATAAGTACAACCATTGCCCCATCAATTTTAGAACGTTCATCACCGCTAAATGACACCCTAAATGCTTTAGTTGCCATCCTTCCCCCAGCCTTTTCCTCACATCCACTCCCAGCTCTAGTCTTCTATCTCTGTTGATGTTTCTGTTCTGGACATTTCCTATGGATGGAATCATATAATATATAGTTTTTTGTGAATGGCTTCTTTCACTTAGCATAATGTTTTAAAGATTCATCTACATTGTATTTATCACTACTTCATTCCTTTTTATAACCATATAGTATTCAATTGTACAGATATACCTCTATATTTATCCACTTCTCAGTTGATGTGTATATATTTGGGTTGTTTCCAAAATAATATGGATAATGGCCTCCATGAATAATGTTGCTGTAACCATTGCTGTACAAGTTTCTGGGTGGACAAATGTTTTCATTTCGTTTAGATGTATACTTGATTTTAGCTCAGTTACTTCTCACTTAACCCAATGAAAGTCTTTTAGAGAGAAGTAATAAAAGAATATCAACAGGCCAACCATTAAAAATAATATTCAGTGCCTCTGTGAGTCTCAGTTTATGAGTATCCTTTATAGATAAGCTGTGCCTAGAGAAATATTTTAGATATAGACACGTTTACATACATGTTTGCACAGCATGCACCCCAAAGCACCTGCTTCCAACAAGCCTTCTGGAGCAAGAAGTACAAACCTTTCTCACAGTACTGCATTTGCTCAGGAAATTGGACAGCTCCTCTTTAGAAATCTTTTTTGATTGAGGTTTATGAACCATACTAGAAATATTGACTATAACTTTGTTTGCCCTGATTTGTGGCTGTGCTTAATCAAAATTACTTCTGGCTATTTCTACAAATCACATTTGTTCTGGAAACTTCTCTTTCATGACGGGTCATTAGAATATTGGCTTTAGTTGGGAGGATAAGGTCCTAAATAGCCAAGTCTTGGTCCCCTCCTCTGACAGCGCCTTCACGTTGTGTTTGCTGGATTGACAGGAATTGAGATCCTTGAAAAGTAGCATCTTTTTTGGACGACTTGCTTATCTTCACGATGGCTCGGTTTTCTTTTAGAAAAAGGCAGACTCTAGTACAATCCATCAATCA
>NW_006284838.1:999002-1005556 GCF_000327345.1 Myotis davidii | reverse complement strand
ATTCCTGCTTTTAACAGCAAGGATGGGTCAAGCCCTAATCATTTAGTGCATCCCTTGCTGTATATGTGAGGGTGTGGAGGCCTGGAGCAGTCCCGTGAATGGCTTTTGTGAATGGCTTCTTTCACTTAGCATAATGAAAGAAGCCTGTAGGTTCCCACAGCTCCCTGCCCGTGTCCCCAGCCCTTGCTGACCCTCTGGGAGGCTGTGCACTCAGCTGAGAGCTTGAGCTGAGACGTTCTGGAAGCAAGCCTTCTCTCCATTTCACCCAGAGCATCACCATCTCTTCACCGACACTGTGCAAACGCGGGGTAATCTTCAAGGGGCCACTCCACCTATAACCCAAGAAGTCCAATAATTCTGAGTTGACCTTTGTGCTATTTTTAATGCAGCTGATTTGACAGGCAGTTCGAGAGACACCTGAGCCTTGTAACACCTATTTTCTGGACCCTGTTTGAGGGAAAATATCGTCTCGCTCCAGGTTGACCCTGCATAGGTCATTCCAGCTCCCGTAGAACTAAGGCCTTTGATCGCCTCAGGAGACTGGCTGTTCGTCTGGTGTAACGCCATAGGCTCCGAGAAGAACAGCTCCATGAGGCTCTCAAAAGTAAGGCCTGAAAGAGAATGAGAATGCTTATATCAGGTTTATACCGGCTTCAGGAGTGGTTACCGGGTCTTTGGCTTTGTTATACAAGAATTCTTTTCTGGCATTTCTTGGTTGCCTCTCTAGTGTAGTGGACATGAGATATGGGACGCTGCTCAGTAACGCTTGTGACGGGCATATGCACCGAAGTGCTTGGGATGCTTTTGGGCAAACCAGCGCACGCTGACTCGAGAGGGGTTCTCATTACCTGCTGTCCCGCAGAGAACGCCTGTAGGTTCCCACAGCTCCAACTCCTGGGAAAGTCAGTTTTGACTGAAGTTAAGTCGAATGTTTTCCCACAAGGCACCTCTGCCTGTCTGCAGCAATGAATTCTTGTAAATCAAATTTCATATGAGTAGGTATTTTTACACCTCATCACTGATTAGCCTCAACAAATTGGATTCTCTACATCCAGAAATGAAACAAAAGTGACTACGCCATCCTAAAACTGTGACTGGTTACGGCGGCCAGGCGATTTGTCCCTTATACTGTGACATGCAATATCCTTTTGTTCCCATACCACAAGAAGAGACCCCCATGGAGCGAGAGAGTGCATCTTTAATAGTTAAGTTTAAAATTAAAGTCAACTTAAATATTAATTCTTAAATAGCCCTCTGGTTTCCTGAGTAGCTAACAAAGCACTATTTAGCTCTTAAATAGCTTTTTATAGCCTATACAGGAATAGGAAATGCTATGGATCAACATTTAATTTAAAACTATTAATGCTTTCAGATACCCCATATTAAATGTTAGTTCTAGCGGGGAGGTTAAAAGTGACATTTACTTTTGGGGGGGCAAAAGTAGAGGATGAGGATCTCATAGAAGTACATTTTCAAATAACCAAAGCTTGTCCATTTAAGAGTGTATATTTCTATTTCAAATGTTTCTGAAGTAAATCTTTCTAAAATATAATTGTCTAAGCATTTCCCTTTGTAAACAAAGTGTTCATGTACATATAACTCTTCTTAATGCCTCATGCGCGAAGCCCAAATGAGTCCTGGTATCTGGGAAAGGTAGACTTGGAGCTCTTCCAGAACTCACCTTTAAGAGTAATTTCCTATAGGAAATTGTTCAACTCCTCCAGAGAGAGATGACTGTGCCCTACATGGAACCCTCAGTGTCCTCCACGCAATCTCCTTGCTTAGTGCCTGACCCTGTCTGTACTGTGGTTTCTGTGTATATCTGTCTACTCTTCCTCCTCCTGGCAGCTCAGTCATTGTATCCCACTTATACTTTCCATCTCCAGGTCTGGGTCTGGTACCGGGCAGCTCGCTCCTGGGGGAAGGTAATTGATGGGCAGAGAGTGTTCTCTGAACTCTGTGAGCCTCCTTCACTTTAAAAACCCTCTCATATGGGGTTCTCTTGTGTTTTTATTCCATTCTTTTCAAATTTGTTTTATGTAACTTAGCTTTTGTCTGGAGTGATGATGTGAAGCTTGGGGAGTTATGAGTGTGTGTGTGTGTGTGTGTGTGTGTGTGTGTGTGTGTGTGTGTGTGGTGGGGGAAGCCATGCCTTGTCCCCCTAGACATAATAGTCTGCACTTTGAGGAGGTTCCCATGGGAGACTCCTCTTCTTTTACCCAGTGGGACCTGAAATGTGGCCTTACCCAGAAGGTCCTGTGCAGGAGCTCCAGGGACACCCCGCAATTAGAAGGCAGAGCTAGCAGGAACCCTTCCTGAACCTTGTGGAGTTTTGTAGCATCATATGACCCCTCCTGGATGACCCTCAATTTTAGCTCTTGTCTGCATATCTGCATTATGCCTGTGTGTTCCTTCTTTTCTTTTCTTTTCTTCTCTTCTCTTCTCTTCTCTTCTCTTCTCTTCTCTTCTCTTCTCTTCTCTTCTCTTCTCTTCTCTTCTCTTCCTTTCCTTTTCTTTTCTTTTCTTTTCACTGTCACCCTGTGTTCTGATTTCAGCTTCATTGCTTGATCATTCAGTTCCTCTGTTTGCTCAAGTATAAACACGGCGTTGCAAAGATTAAATGAGTTAGTAGATACAAGGTGTTAAGAAGAGGGCCAGTCTCATCACTAGACAGGGATGTGAGCTCGCCTGCTGCTATCACCATACAGTCAAGCTTCCGGTGCTCACTTTCTGACCTTCTGCCACTGTCCTTGGGTTTGCTCTGTTGAACCTTCCAGTAGCTGAAACTGGAGATCAGCCCGTTGGTTTTATTAAGTCTCTGAGGCCAGAGTGATTAGGCTTTTCGTAAGGACATCTTTTTGTAAAAGCTAACAGAAATCTATAAAAGCCTGGTGCACACATATTTTTAGCTTGGGTCTTGGCCATCCTGAGGCCTTCTTTTTTCTTTCTGATTCATGCCTGTTAAGTGTAGTTAAAGTTGCCAAAAAGTGATCTTTTTTGATAAGTGAGAGAGGTGAGATCATGTTAAATTAGGAATCAGAGTCAAGAAAAGATGAAAAGCTTTATTTAGAATGGGGTTTGGACTGAAAACGACTGGGTCTCTTTCTTTTCTCATAGTGTGAGAAATGCAGGCACAAGTTTGAAATAGAACTAGTTAAACATTTATTTTAGCCCAAATGGAGAAGAGGAGAGAGCCACCCTCTTCCCGGACCCGGGCGTTTATCTTTAGGATGTAAAAAGAAAGTGGGAGACTGCATGACCTTGTTTTCACTAAATTTTCCTTGTGTTTTCTTTCTTTCTGGCCTTTTTGAGGGGCATCATGTGCATTTTTAATGCTGAAAATAGAAAATATATTTTTTGCAGTAGGCATGGAAAGATTTAAAAAGAGCATCATACATAGCATATGCAAATATGTTAGAGAATATAAACAGATGAGTGTTAATGAACTTGTTCTCCATAGTTACAGAATCTTAGAGGCTAATCATGTCCAGAATCAAGGTTACACTTTGACTGGTCCTTCAATCGGCTTCCCTCTCTGTGGGCCATACTTGCAAACACACTTGGCTATCAGGCAAAGCTCCCAACTTAATCTCTTGCTCAAAGGCAAACTGAGTTTGTGTTTTAAAATATTTATTTATCCATCTAATCTATCCATCACCTATCATCTATCCATTCTACCTATCTACCTGAATTTTTTTTTTTTTTTTTGCGGTACTTACACAAAGTTTTACACAGGCCATAGAAATGATGGGAGGTTTTATCTACCTGGCTCTTCTAATCTACACAGCAGTCACATTGGACAGGCATTATTACCCTCATGTTACAGATAAAGAAACTGAGGTGTAAAGAATATAAATAATTTACCCAATTTCTTAGCCAGAAAGGGATGAAGTGAGGACTAGGAGGTAGACCTTGTGGGCCTAGAGAGTTTGTGTTCTGACTACTCACTACCTAAGGGCATTATATAAAGATTGTCCTAAATTAGTGAGTTTTTTCCAAAAATTACCACTTGAAGATTGACAAGTCCATTCATGCTTCTTTCCTTGTTTACTAATTTTGCCAACTTTTTTATGTTGAGAAAGTAATGTCAGGCTGGGACAGGGTGAAAAGTCTTGTGTTACTAGTATTTCCATAGTTTGGGGTGCCAGCGCTGTCCCTCCTTCCTGCCATCCTTGAATAGAAGTGATGTGGTTGCAGAGGGAGGGGCTGGAGAAGGAGTCCTGTGTTGTTTGTCAAGAACTCCACCTCTGTTGTAAAGAAAGATGACTTAATTACTTCCTAAATAAATGACTGATTTTAATGTAAATGAAAGTATTATTTTAAAGAAAGATGGATTATCATCTTTCTGCCTGAAATGAATCAGCCCGTTCAAGAAGCAATTATATATATATGACATCTTCTCCACAGAAAATTTGAGCCATTTCTTCTGTAGTAAGTGACCCAGTAAAAGTGCTATATATACTCCAGGTTCTCTCCAGCTCTATAGGTGATGAGGCAGTAGCATGACTCAGCCTTGTGAGGACAGGGGACCCGGGAAAATAGTTTTTTTTTTCTGGATTTGGACTAAATTTCTGAATTTCTTTAAAAGATTTAGGCTATTTAAGATGGGCAGTAATATTTAATCTATGCCTTATAAACGGGAAATAAATCTTTCTGTAAGTAAAGTTCTGGATGTCACAGGGGTCACCAATGAGCTCATTAACTGGGGTCCACTGAGATATCTGAAATGGTATGGTGTGTGATGCCCCCTTAGCCTCTGTTTTCCTCTTCACTCAGAGAATTATGTAAGTTAGTTTTTAGATTTACCTTTGAACCCTTATGTCTAAATAAGGTGTTACGCAATATTTAAATGTACTAACTGGAAATAACACCGTTAGCAGTCAAAATTGAATCGATTCTTTTTTCGGGACCGAACTGCACAGAAACAACAAGTCCAGCTATTCATATAAATGTGTAAAGGTTTGATTGACATTCCCGTGGACTGATATTGAGTGCCATGGAGTCAGTTGCCAAGAGACATGGGTTCAGGGCCATCAGTGTACTTCCTACCACCCCTCCTCTGCCCGTGGGGAGGCTCCTAGCTACTGGCCTGGATTCCTGCAGCTACCTCCTAACTCATCCGTGCATCTCTTTCTTCTTCCACTTCCACTTTCTTCTCTCACTGCAGAAGTGGGTGCAGCCAGCTCAATTTACCTGCTTTGATGCAGCACAGATAAAATATGTGCAGGAGCACCCATTGCATCCTCACTGCTATGTAGGCACATTTGTCTCCATCACTTCAATTGCTCTACAGATAGTCCCAACCAATATTCTACAGCTGCTCTCTGCTTCAGTGACTGGAACCATCTGCTCTGTGTCCCTCCAGCAAAGCCTAAATCCCACCACCAAGCTTTGGTTTGACTGCAGGGCACCCTTTCCCCCTCACTGGCTCCCATGGCACCTTGTAGTTAACTTCTGGCGGCTGCGCCCAATTCCACCCAAATTTCGGAAGTGTTCTCAGGAGCTGTATGACAGAGGGGACGGGACATGGACTCTGGAATTAGACCGAAAGGCACACGCTGGTTCTTCCACTGTATCTGATAGTGACTGAACTGCAATGTCTTGGTTCTTCAGTTCTAAACTCGGGAGAAAGAGTTCCCTCTTCCAGATAAGTCAGGGTATGTTCTTCATGGAGCGCTTGCCATGCAGTTGGAGTGATGAAAGGTCGAGTCCTGTTTCCTTCCCAACACACCCAAGCTTTCCTCACTGTGTTTATGTCTTTTGATGTAACCATAAAACTGCATCGTGTTATATGAACTTTGTATTACAGAGCATAGTACCTTGGATCTCTGCTGATTTTACTGGATCATCACGTAAACTCCCCTTGCAGGGATATGACACATGTTTCACTTCTCTAGATGTTCTGCAAGCCCATAGCATGGCAGGCCCTTAATAAATGTTTTTTGAATAGAACTACAGTCTATTCATGGAGGGAGTGGGCAAAAATCTTGGACTCTAGAAACAAGTTGCCTGGATTTTCATTCCTGAACTATCTCCAACTCGTAGTATGGCCTTGAGTAATTACTTAAACCTCTTTGTGCTTCAGTTTTCTCAGCTGCAGAATGAAGCTAATGCCATTGCCTCTTGAGTTGTGTGGGAAGCAAATGAATTGCCTCATGTAAAATATTTAGAATAGTGCTTGACATGGAGTAAGTGCTATAATATCAATATTGTGTTTAATGATAACTGATTAAAAACCTTTGTCCTTAGCCCTGGCTGGTTTTGCTCAGTGGATAGAGCGTCAGCCTGAGGACTGAAGGGTCCCAGGTTTGATTCTAGTCAGGGGCATGTACCTTGGTTGCAGGCACATCCCCAGTGGGGGGTGTGCGGGAGGCAGCTGATCGATGTTTCTCTCTCATCTATGTTTCTGGCTCTCTATCCCTCTCCCTTCCTCTCTGTAAAAAATCAATAAAGTATGTTTAAAAAATAAATAAATAAATAAACTATTATGTCTGCATTAAAGTAACTTCTTTTAACTCCACTCTGCTCTCCATCTACCACCTCATCCTCAGTCC
>NW_006284838.1:987726-998419 GCF_000327345.1 Myotis davidii | reverse complement strand
CGCAACCTCCCGATCCGCCCTGCTCTGTGCATGACAGGGGGCGGCGCCCCAACTCCCCAATTGGCCCTGCTCTTAGCCCGACCAGGGGCTGCACCTAAGGATTGGGCCTGCCCTCTGCCACTGGGGAGCGGGCCTAAGCCAGCAGGTCGTTATCTCCCGAGGGGTCCCAGACTGTGAGTGGGCACAGGCCGGGCTGAGGGACCCCCTCTCCCCGCCCGAGTGCACAAATTTTTGTGCACCGGGCCTCTAGTAAAAATATAAACAACAACAACAAAAAACACCTTGGTCCATAGTCCTTTCTTACACTGAACTTCTCCCACAGGTGAGGCACTGCCTTTCCTCATAGCACTCAGAAATAACCATCTCCTAGGCCACTCATGTCACGTTTTTCCCCCTGGCATTTGGAGTTTGCTGCTGGCATGCTTTGCTTTGCTTTGCTTGCTTTTGCTTGTGCCACAGACACGTGAGTAGTAGGACTCAGGGGCTAATTTGTTAGAATGTTTTTGCTCATTAGTTTCCCTTCACAGAAATGTGGTCAAACTTGGCCTTTGTGCAGTCTGATGCTCATTCTGTTTCCCTTCTATTATCTTTCAGTAATGAGGGTTGAGTGTCTTGCCTTTCTCTCCTACCTCAGATTTTCAGGTGACATTGTACAAGGGCAACTCTAGCCAATGGCTTGTGTGTCTAGCCAATTATGTGATTGTTATTCCTGGCCACTGCTCTCTGCATACCTGTCACCCTCTGATCCTGGTATGCCAGCCTGGGTGAGATCAGAGGACACCTGGCAGTCTCCTGTACCAAGGGTTATTTTATTGAGAGGAAATTTGTCATGCAGTACATGTGTCCTATCACTTACTTCTTGTGAATTCTTATAACTCTCATGAAGTCCATGAGTTGCAAACTCATATTTCCACTTCCAAAACCCAACCTCTTTTCACTACATGATATCTGCTGCCATCATGACTTCTCGTTCCTTCCCTCCCTCTCACCTTCTGCCCCTCTGCCCTCCTCTCCAAATCCACTCAGGCCAGATGTCTCTAGACTAGATGAGGTCCTGAGCCAAAGATCACTTTGGCAGCTAAAGACAGCTAAAAATCAAAGTGAAAATCAAAGTGGAAAACTGGTAAAATGGAGATACATGGGATTATTGCAAACTTTGGCACCACGATTATTTTTGTGGTCATGTGCTTTAATGTACTCCTATGTGGAATGATTTTATTATTATTATTTTTTAATCCTCACCCAGGAACATTTTTTTAAAATGATTCTAGAGAGAGAGATAGGAAGGGAGAGAGAGAAACATCGACTAGTTGCCTCCCATAATCCACGCCAACTGGGGATTGAACCCACAACCTTTTGATGTACAGGACTGTGCTTCAACCAACTGAACCACCCAGACAGGGCTATGTGGACTGAATAAGCAACATACGCAGAGCACTTAGCATGGCATCTCACACATACAAACATGGTTCAGTCATTAAAATATTTATTATTAGAAGTATTTGGAGATAATTACAATATTTGGGATAGCAATAGTATAAACATCAGCATTTTCTTTCTCTCCCTTGAACTCCAAAGATACTCATTTCATCCCCAAAAGAACACACCTTGCCTCTGCTTATCATTTTTTTTAATCCCTGCCTTACTCCCGCTCCAGGTACCAGGTGCCAGCCTTGTGTGCGTGTTTAGGTTGTTAGGTTGAAAGCACAGAGGATCGTGGAGCCCACCTTTCCTTAGCTTCCCTTCTTTCACTGTGAGCACCTGGTTATTGTTCGGTGAACCAGACTTCACACTTTACAGTCAGCATGATCACCCTGTGAATGACAGGTACCGGCATCTTCTTCCAATAACTCTTTCCTTGTTCCTGGGGATTGCCCTAAAACAGCCTTCCCGGGGAAGAAGGGGAACGTGAAACTAGGACTTACAAGCTCAGTTCTTCCAACACTCTGTTCTTCCATCTGCTGGTCCCATTAGTTTCTGAGGAAGTCTACATCTAACAAATGGAGGCCCTGTCATTCCAAAATAATAGCTCTTAACCTTGGCTCTGCAATGGAGTCCTCTGGAAGGTATGGAAAATCTGGATGCCTGGGCCCTACTTCCAGGGCTTCTGATTTAATTGGTCTGGAGTGTGGTCGGAACATCTGGTTTTTGTAAACTAGAAAGCAGCAATCCATATTGTTCTTTTTTTTGTTTTGATCTCTGAGGTTTTCTACATTTGTGGGGGGAATTAATTTCAAAACCTATCTTAACACTTCAGTTGTGTATATTAGAGGGTTAGATGCTTTCCCCAGGCTCAGTAGGACTGTTCAGATGCTGTTTTCAGTATCCATCCATCCAGTCCTTCATTCACTTCAAGATCTAACGTAGGTAACAGTCTGGGCAAAGCAGAGCTGCAGCGAGTTGGCTTTTGAATTGATGATCCTTGGTTCGGAATCTAGCATCTTGGGCAAGAGATGTAAACTCCTTGTGCTTCTACAACACATTTGCAAAATAGCATTAATAGGGGTGCAGCAATGATTAAATTAAATTAGGTCTACTTTGTGAGAATCCACATGGGATCCTTATCTGGCCCACATGAAGGCCCTCAAGAATATATATTTACAATCTTAAAATTAGTATCTACAGAAACGTGTAATAATTTTGAATGTCAATAAATGTTTTCTAAGGCAAGAAAAGGACCTGGTGTAATCTGTTTTTTTCTGGTGGCCTTGCTATTCATCACAGACCATTTACCTGACACAGTGAAACATCATATCATCCAATAATGGCTCGATTCTCAGCCTCTCAATAGACCAATCATCATCCCCATTTGACAAACACATTTTACTCAGAAATGACATCAAAATGCAATATTTTTCTTGTCATGCTGAACTATGCCATGCTTATGGATGCCCTAATATGCTCAGTATTCATTGCCCTTTTACTTGTTCCCACCCTTTTGCTGTCAAATCATCATTATTTATTTAATAAACTGACAACGATGAAAGAAATATTACCATGGGCTGTGAGACAAGAAATGTCCTTTACTGTCATCAATTTCATTTATATGACAGAGGCAACTTCTTTGCCATGACTTTATGCAATGTTATGTTGCGCAAGTGGACAGGTGTGTGTGTGTGTGTGTGTGTGTGTGTGTGTGTGTGTGTTCTAGCTTATAAAATTAATTTCCAAATGTAGACTTTTAAGTACTGTTCTGAGAGTAAACAGACTTTGCAAACTGTTGTTTATTTATTCTATGGGCATTATTTTAATTCCCTAATATATAAACCTGAAATCAAATCTACTCTATTTTGACTAGATCTAGTTATCTAACAAATCATGGTTTTGCATTTAACATTTCTTTCAAAAATTGATAAGAATCATCGTTCTTGTTTGTAAAGATATATTTTGAAGAAGCTCTCCAGTATGTGCTCCCTCAAAAACCTGACATTTCTAGGCATTTAACCTACAAAACACCTCACGTGTGTCCACCCCTTCCCCTGCCTTTTCCCTTCAACCTTTTCTCATAGGGGGAATATGGTTTTATCATATACATTTTTCTTTTTCTTCTTCCCTACATCCCATGTTCTAGAACAGTGGTTCTCAACCTTCCTAATGCCGCGACCCTTTAATACAGTTCCTCATGTTGTGGTGACCCCCAATCATAAAATTATTTTTGTTGCTACTTCATAGCTGTAATTTTGCTACTGTTATGAATCATAACATAAATATCTGATATGCAGGATGTATTTTCATTGTTACAAATTGAACATAATTAAAGCATAGTAATTAATCACAAAAACAATATGTAATTATATATGTGTTTTCCGATGGTCTTAGGTGACTCCTATGAAAGGGTCATTCGACCCCCAAAGGGGTCGCGACCCACAGGTTGAGAAGTGCTGTTCTAGAACTTTTTATGTCTTACCTTCCCAGAAATATCACTCTCTCCCTCACCTTGATATTCGATCTTTCCCTCTCTTCCCTTTTCTAGATCAGTAAAACCAGTTAAACCAAATGACTCAAATCCTACAGATACCCCACATTCTCCTCTAGCTGCCTGCCCTTTCTTCATAATGTGTAGATTTAAAAACATTTCATACAATATTTGGAGTTCAGAAATTATTTGCCTAAGTAATTATTAAAGTATGCTAATGCCATTCATTGCCTTTCCATCACTTAGTAGTTTAAAATTTTTATTTTAAGTAATTTTAAATTTATATATTTGCAAAGATAATACAAAGTTGTCCTTTATTCTGTTCACTCTGCACCCCTTAATGTGACCAACATAGGGAACCATGTTCTCCTGATCAGCCAAAACATGATATTGTCACAGTAGGACTAACTAAACCACAGGCTTTGTTTGGGTTTCACCAATGCCCTTATTCTGTTTCAGGACCCCTACATTTAATGTTTTAATTAAATTTCCACATTGCATTTAGAATTTCCACATTGCATTTAGAATTCTAGACTTTTCCATCTTTATCTTCACTTCAGATCTCCACACAGAGATCACTCATTCCTTCCCTGGTGACACTTCCCTGCTCATCCTCCTGTTGCTGGCAGCCTCTCGCTAACTTCTTGTGCCAGTTTCTCCTCCAGCACTGAAAGATTGAGATGACTTAGAGCCCGGTCCTTGTTCCCCCTCCTTCCATGCTATTCACTCCTGTCAGCCAGTAGTCAGTCACATGGCTTCAAATGCCACTAGTATGCTGGTTCCTCCCAATGCATATTGTAGTCTAGACTTATTTTTACACAGTTTAGATCCATATATGTAATGTAACATCTCCATTCCTCAGATTATTGGACTCAACGTAGGTGTGTCTGGGATCAAATTCACTTCAGATCTTCTCTCCCCAAATTCCTCCTCTTCCAGTGTCCCCTGCTCACAAGCTCAGGCAAACATATGGTGCTCATTCTTCTCCCAGACAGCGCACGCCCAGGCCCGTACTCACCCCTCCTGGACATTGTCCTGCAGAGCCCACCTTTCCTAATCTTCATTGCTCCGTACTTGGTGATGTCACTGGCAGGTCTCTCTAACCTCCATGGGAGAAACAAGTTTTTCTCTGTTTAGAAATGAATCTGTTGGTATCACAAGGTTATTTTTTTCAAAAGGACTATTCAAGGGAGAAAAATAAGATGAAGTATCTTAATTATAGTGAACATAAAATTTATTGTCCAAACAAGGACACTTGAGTGGAACAGAGCTATTAGTAATTATTTGAAGATTAAAGCCATGAAGCAGTTTGGCCATAAGTAGCCTGGGGTGATTGTCACCCAGATCTTCATATTTTTTTTTCACTAAAAAGTAAATTTATGCCACTAATGAAAATGTAGACTTACTGAATTAAGGTAGTAACTTCTTAGGTAGTGAATTAACTATCCACAATGCTGTCATATACATAACCACTCAGGAAAACAAGCTCAATTTTCCTTAACAAACAGGAACTAATCCCAATTGTACATATATAGTGAATACTAGAGGTCCGGTGTATGTATTCATGCACTGGTGGGGTCCCTCAGCCTGGCCTGCACCCTCTTGCAATCTGGGACCCCTCTGGGGATGTCAAAGAGCCAGTTTTGGCCCTATCCCTGCAGGCCAGGCTGAGGGACCCCACCAGTGCACGAATCTGTGCACCGGACCTCTAGTATGCATTTACGATCTTTGGTTAATCTCTCCCCGTCCTCCTCCTTCCCTCTGAGATTCATCAGTCTGTTCCATGTTTCCATGCCTGTTTTTTGAGTGTCTTGCCCCCTGGTGGTCAGTGAGCATCATAGCTACTGGTCGAACAGTTGCTTAGCTTTTATATATATATATAGGTAGATTGAGGTGATTATAGCTTTGATGTCAAAGGTTACATTTCATATAAGATGCAAAAGAAAGCACAGCAAACAAGAGCTGGGTGGACAGAACCAGACTTACATAGCAGATCTGTGCAGTACACCCCTTAGCCAGAAAGCCTAGTGTATCCCTGCAGGCCAGGCTGAGGGACCCCATCAATACACAAATCCGTGCACTGGAACTCTAGTATGTATATAAGATCTTTGGTTAATCTCTCCCCGTCCCCCCCCTTCCCTCTGAGATTCATCAGCCTGTTCCATGTTTCCATGCCTGTTTGTTGAGTGTCTTGCCCCCTGGTGGTCAGTGAGCATCATAGCTACTGGTCGAACAGTTGCTTAGCTTTTATATATATAGGTAGATTGAGGTGATTATAACTTTGATGTCAAAGGTTACATTTTCTATAAGATGCAAAACAAAGCACCGCAAACAAGAGCTGGGTGGACAGAACCAGACTTGCATAGCAGATCTGTGCAGTACACCCCCCATCCAGAAAGCCTAGTGTATGGTCACAAGGCACACACAGTATCCGGGGATTCAATTTAAATTAGCACTGTATATACAGTGGGGCCTTGACTTACGAGTTTAATTCGTTCTGAGACCAAGCTTCTTAAGGAGCTCATTAACTCAAATTACGCTGTCAACTCAATGCTAAAAATTG
This sequence comes from Myotis davidii, assembly GCF_000327345.1. Taxonomy (NCBI): domain Eukaryota; kingdom Metazoa; phylum Chordata; class Mammalia; order Chiroptera; family Vespertilionidae; genus Myotis; species Myotis davidii. The sequence goes on along the minus strand of NW_006284838.1, from coordinate 991,940 downwards.
GCCGAGAGACAGCTGGTATCTCAAAAAACTCGTTTGTCGGGACACTCGTAAGTCAAGGCCCCACTGTAGTCTGATTAAGGCTATTTGTTCTTTGCCCCCTATGGAAATTGGCACATACATATTCTTTGAAGTCGAAAGACTGAAGAATAAATCTCGGGCTGCCTCTCTGAACAGGCATTTAACCTCTCTGTGCTGCTCGTTTCCTCTGTTTCAAGGAGGGGAGACATTTATCCCGCTCGCTTCATAGACTATCAGGGATATTTAACGGGATAATGTGTGTGAGTTCTTGCCAGTTGTAGGTTTTACGGAAAGTGTTATTATACCAGCAGCAAGTGCAGGCCTTACTTTACTTATTCATAAAAGCCTAGTCTGGGTCCGCAGTTGGTCGTGCAGGAGAGCATGCTGGTCCCGTGATGAAGCGGAGACAGGCCTTGCTTCAGTCTTCTTCCTGGTAGTGCTCACAAAGGCTGAGGGGAAATGGCAGACCCTGCGCGGCCACTATTGCCGTTGGAAAGTTGTTTGGAATTGCTGTTCAATCCCTGAGCAAAAATGAGCTTTTCCCAAGTCTCCATGACCTGGCTCTGACACCCAGAGGAGGCATCTGAACCAGGTAGCTTCAGTTCCTTGCAGAGAGGGTGCGCTAGGTACTGGTGGGCAACTGTGCTGAGCTCTCCTCCACTCAGTAGGATACTGAAGGTCAGAAAGCAAACTCGTCCTAGCTCGTTTGGCTCAATGGATAGAGCGTCAGCCACAGACTGAAGGGTCTTGGGTTTGATTCTGGTCAAGGGCAAGTACCTCAGTTGAAGGTTCAATCCCCGGCCCTGCTTGAGACACATGCAGGAAGCAACACAATCAATGTGTCTCTCTCACAAAACAGCAAACATAGTGCCAGTGAACAGGCTTGCGGAGTGCAGTTGGACACTTGCACCCAGGGGTGGAATCCGCTCTCATCATAAGGCACACTTAGTTTTCTTCTGGCTTCGTTTGTTGGTTGACTTCTCTAACTTGATGAAAGTTAGTAATTTTTAGAGTGTGGTGAGAAAAGCAGAACTGTGACTTATGCTCTATAATGTACAGAGCCACCTTCCTGTTCTCCAGTACAAGCCTCAACTTTTCATTCTCCTGAGAAGTTTGGAGCTGCCTTCTCTCCTAGCCACGCTCTCTCCAAATATACAATCTTTTCTGTGATACGCATTCCTAGGCCGGATGTGTGATATCAAATCTTCGATATCTCTTTGCACACAGGGATTTTGGGAACTTGCTTGCAAAAATGCACAGTAAACGTGAGTAGAAGGGGTGAGTGGTGCCCTTTGCTCCTCTTTAGTTGGTGCCAGGACATCTTGGAGCAGCTTGTCCCACCTGCCCCAGCCTGGCCAGAATGGGCTGTTAGGCCTGCAGTGTCCGCCCAGGCTCCCATGACAACAGTTCAGAACACACCCTATCCGGGGGCACAGCCAGGAGTCCTTATCCTCTGCACACCTCTCCCCTGCCTCCTTCAGTGCGTAGGGCTCCACTCAGAGGCTAGATAAAGGACAGACAGAGTACCTGTCCCCTTCATCATCAGCAATTTGAGGGCTTTGTTCTCAACTCATAGACTGGTTTTGTGGAAAAAGCCTCAAAAGAATCCATTTAAATACTGGGAATTCACAGATGAGAAAATTGAAGCTCATAGAAGGATAGTGTCCTGGCCAGGGTTATAGCGTTAATTAATGATGCAGCTGGACTCAGGTTCCAGTACTCAGTCGCCAGTGGCCTTCCTTCCACACAGCAGTGTAATATCTGCTGGGCAGAACCAGCTCCAGACACTCCTTATGAATAATGCACCATCATTTAAGGCTCTGTTCATAATGGCTTTACATGTATTTCCTTTATTGATCATTATTAATATTTTAGTGCTATTTCATTTTTACTAAGAGCTTTATCAGAAATGGCTCTGCATGTCTTAGAGATCTCATCTTAAAAATGTTTTGAAAATCTCAATTTGGGGCATGAATATGGAAGAGATGCTTTTCAGTCGTTGTTAGAAAATGACATATGAATTCCTTATATTAAAACTCTCACTTTCTGTGCTCCTTCCCTATCAGTGCCTCCATCCTACCCCCCTAACCCCCCCCACAGCATTTTGGGGGTTAGATTATGATAAGGAAATGCCTTTTACATGTATTGTGGCGTGAATGGATATACGGTAGTTCTTCAATTCTACGTTGAACAGATTTTTGGAGAACATTACGTATCCTTTATCTTGGCATTTCTGATGCCCATCGTTCTGATAACCTTTGAGTCATAGATTGTTGATTAAAAATACCTTATATGTCTCTGACTCCAAACATACTCAGCAACATTTTTTAGAGCTTATTTACATTTTCAGTTTCTTCACTCCTTTCCTACAAGGAGTCTGAGAAAATAGATTAGTCTTCCCACCTTGACTTCACAATAGGGGCTGAGCCGTTCAGCCAATAACAAGCATGTCCATGATACAAGCACACCCGCACATGCTGTCATTTAATTTGCATACACTTGGGCTCTCCAAACATGCCACACGGTGTTCTCAGTGCACCGTGTCCCTGCAGCACCCATGCTGCAGTGCAGGAAGCTCATCGCATCTGTCTCCAGAGTTTCTGACTCTGTGATGTGCCTGGTCAGTTTAAAGCTGGCCTTAGGCCTCCCTTTATCCTGTCCCTGATCTCCGTTATGGATTTTGAATTTCAAACCTGTGAGGTCATCGCATGCCTGTAAGTAAGATTTGTAGAAAAAAAGGGGGTGGTAGGTAAACCCCCTTGAGATTGCAGTCAGGATTGGGCTATTAGAACCCACAACCTGACCAGGCCTTCATGTTGTGAGACGATAAAATGGGATATCTGAGCCCAGATTAAGCTCCTATTATTAACCAAAGGCACAAGATATTGCTACCCTATGCTGTGGGTGATTTTCACTGTTTTTAAGGAAAAATGCAAACACAGCTCCAGCTAGCACATTTCCTATATTTGAGCAAATATCATGATAAATAAATAGGTTAGTGCAGGAATTGATGAAGTTCTGCAGCTGCTTTTGGGGCAGAAATAACTGTCTGGTGGCCCCTCTGATTAATAATTTTGACACGTTAATAAACAGTTCAGATTATGGCTTCTTAGAACTAATTGATCTGAGAAAATGGCCATTAGTGAGATTGAAATAACAGAATTCATGTCTATTCAGGATCATTTGTGCAAAAATAACTTAGGTTGCAGCATCCAAAAGATTGGAGGGAGCGGCAAGCACTCCACGCCTGGGGGTGCGAAGCCACAGGTTGCAGACTGGCTGCCAAGGGTTCCTATGTAATGGGTTGAAGTTAAAACATCAGAACCTACTTTATTCTGCAGCCAGTTGGCGCTGTATTCACCTAACACAATGAGTCCCATCCTTCACTGGGATAAGTAAAGCCAGTCAAAATTTCAATTTAAACTCTTGATATTTCCTCATCACTTACAAATAGATAAATCAGTAAAAGCAAAACAAAACAATAGTCAGCTTTCTGCCATTTATCCCTTTGAATTTTAGTTCAGTTTCCTACCGGCCTCAATAGTTGATCATATACAGTTTTCCAGATTATCTCATAAACAGAACTCAATTACCTAGATTTTGTTTATATATATTGATTTCAGAGAGGAAGGGAGGAGGGGAGAGAAATAGAAACATCATGGATGAGATAAAATCATTCATCAGCTGGCTCCTGCACACCCCCTACTGGGGATCAAGCCTGCAAGCCAGGCATGTGTCCTTGACCGGAATCAAACCCAGGACCCTTCAGTCCTCAGGCTGATGCTCTATCCACTGAGCAAAACCAGCTAGGACTACCTAGATTTTTTTTTATCCAAATATTTTTTCAATTAAAAATGTGCGTGTGAGTGTGTGTGCGTGTGTTTTGTTTTATTTTACAGACCCACCACCTGTACTTATTTGAAAACGTTTTTTTCCAGGGGAAGAAAAATTAAAAAAAAACGCAAAATGTCCGAATGTAGGGCACATTCAATATGAAAGAAATAATGATTAATCACTTTAAACAGCCAAAGTCCAAGTTGCCTCATTGCAGTGGCCCACCAACAAAGAGATGCCCCTTCACAGGAAAGCAGACAAGACTATGTGCTGCCGTCCTTGGCCTTGACTAGCTCTGTTCCTGGAAAGATGTTTCAGACGATACCTACTTTATTATGGATCTGAAACACAGTAATAAATAA
>NW_006284838.1:981485-986478 GCF_000327345.1 Myotis davidii | reverse complement strand
AAAATATGGAACACTGGCTAATATTAACCTTACCTAAGTTCATTTTTATTGTAGATAAATGGAGGCAGGTCAGTTTTGATTATCCAAAAGTATCTGCACCCATGTGTATGTGTACATGTATATGGGTATATATATATGGCAAGTTGGATGGACATTTTTATATATTTTTATTGATTTCAGAGAGGAAGGGAGAGAGAAACGTCAGTTATGATAGACGATCATTGATTGGCTGCCTCCAGCTTGCCCCCCACTATGGACGAGCCCACAACCTAGGCATGTGCCCCCACTGGGAATTGAGCCATGACCTCCTGATTCATAGGTCAATGCCTAATCACTGAGCCATGCTGGCTGAGTGATAGACATATTTGTCTTTCCAAGGACAGAGAGCAAACAATCTACGTGAAAATGTGTACTGAAATGAAGCATGGACTAGCTTCTTCTGTATTACTATCATAGGGTTATGTGGGTGCATACTCTAGTTCGTTGATAATTTTTGTACTTCCTCTCTGTTCTTTTAATGATTCAGGGGCTGAATTTCAACCGCTTTCTCCCATTATAAGCATGCTCCTTTATGACTCATTGGCACGAAGCACTTTCCAGGCATTTGGGCCATCATTTCATTCTAGGAGCTGTCTTACTTTTGTGATCTGGACACCAGGGTAGAGACGCTGTCAGGGTCTCCTGTTACCTGGGGCCCATTTACCTTGCCCTTTGGTACCTGTGGACTTTGGTTTTATAGAAAGAAGGCTGAAGGGAATGCCAGTCTTTACAACAAAAAGGTAAGCAGTTTAGCCAGCAAAACCCAGTTTATTCCAACTATAAGGGGAATTACAATTTAGGGCATGCAAACTATGGCACACCATAGGCAAGTCCCATGTGCAATGAAGGAGCATTCTCTCAAAGAGGGGGAGTTCGGAAGGGCTGTTTCCAAGGACAGTTCATTGGAGGAGAGCAAGAGTGCGGAGTTGTGGTGGCTTCTCATTGGCTGGGTTGTTGCTGGGCCTGAGAAAAATGTCCTTCTTCCTGCTGGGGTATATAGAGTGAGCACGTTCCTGCTGGATTATGAAAAGGAAACTGCAGTGAGTTGTACATGCATGAGAACCTGTTCTTCAGTTTCCTTGATTCATTCTCACAGAAACGATCACTTTGCAAACACTCTGCTGATCATAGCTGTTCCCTTGAAACCCCAAAGCACAGACCTTATGTTTTGACCCAGTGATGGTGAATCAAAATGTCTCCACTGCAGAGCTGTTGACTCCTGTGAAGTAGCTTTACATTATTGAAAGCGCCCCTCTGCCCCTAACGTGACCTAACATTCAATCCCGCACACGCACACACCATCACACAGAATCACACAGAATGATTCTAGGCTTTTGTAAGTTGCATAATAATGCCAAATTGTCATGAATGCCAGAATTCCTTCTACTCACTTTTATTGTAACTCCTATTGATTTTTTTTAAAAAAGCAGAAATTGGTGAGTAACATGTTTATTTCCAACAAATATTTACCCCCTTAAGATATGCCACTGGATGCATGCCAGGTTGCGTTATCACCTGTTCCTTTTTTCCCTTTGCAAAGACGCATGCCTTTCTGTGTGAGATTTCCCAATTGCTGCAACATTGTTAGCATTTATTCACATAACCAGAGGTGCTAACACTTTATGCTGCTTAAAAACACTATTTAAAACTAGAGGCCCGATGCACAAAAGTTGTGCAGGAGTAGGCCTTCCTTTCCTTGGCTGCCAGCACCAGCTTCCCTAGGGAACCCAGGACCCGGGCTCCCCTCTGGCTGCCTGCAGGCACCCGGGGCCTGGGCTTCCCTTGCAGCCCCAGAAAGGATGTCCTGTCAAATTAGCATATTATGCTTTTATTATTATAGACGCATTCTGTCAGACGCTGCCAATATATATTCTGAATCAGTTGTTGTAGGGTGAATTGTACTGGTATTTTTTACCTAATTCATCCAGAAATATCCTATTGAGGAACACTACAAAATTCTGGCTGAGGATTAGCCTATTGCCCCAAAGCAGTGCGTTCCTGGAATAACGCTATTGTGAATGCTGACCATTATTGCATTCGTTGGTCTTTCAGATGTAGCTGTGCTCAATCAGCTACCTAGTGTCTGACCTCCAGGGGAAAAACAAACAAACAAACAAACACACAGGGAGGGGAAATGGTTAAAATAACAGGTAAATGGGAGGGTGCTCAACCTTATCCCAAAGAAGACAAAAGTGGTCCTGAGAATCCTCGGGTTCAGAATGTGGTTGTGGACCCAGAGAGAGTGGGTCCAGGGAGACACGTGCTTCTGGTGGCTGCCCCCTTTTACATGTGAATATCTGTTCTACAGGCCTGCAGTGGGCTGTACAGGGCAGGGTCCCACGGGGCATCTGTTATTCTGTGTTCGCTGAGTTCAAGGAAGGCCCGCTAGACTTGCTGAGGCATTGATAGACAGTAAGGGAGAAAGAGAAAATTTCAATAGAATTTACATTAGAAAATTCTGTGACAAAACTATTGTCTATCTCTTGGAGGAGCAGGAGGTGGCCTTAGTGCAAGTTGTGAGATTCCGCGTTTAAGAACCAAGAAAACAAAGTGGCTCCAAAGCAGAGGAGCATCGAATGACACAGACGTAGACAAGGCATTAGGTCGGGAATGCGGACGGATGCCCAAGTGGTTCCAAAGACCAGGAGGCCAAAGGCAGGTTCTGGGCCAGGTGTAGAGCCGCAGTGTTCAACCTTTTCACCTCACAGCTCCATAAACTAATTACTAGCATTCTGTGGCACACCAAAAGTTTTTGTTTTTGCTGCTCTGACAAAAATAGGTATAATTTTGATTCATTTACACTGGAAGGCTATTGTTGTGTTGGCTGCTGTCATTTTTAAGGGAAAAAAGGTCAGTGCCCCTGACTAAATAGACAGGTGTGTCTTTAAAATTTTTGATTTATTGATTTGGGGGAGAGAGAGAGAGAGAAAGAGAGAGAGAGAGAGAGAGAGAGAGAGAGAGAGAGAGAGAGAGACTGACTTTGATTTGTTGTTCCACTCATTTATGCATTGATTAGTTGATTCTTATATTTGTCGTGACTGGGGATCAAACCCACAACTTTGGCCTATTGGGATGACACTCTGACCAACTGAGCTACCCAGCCAGGGTCTGAAGAGTAAAAATTCTAGTGGCATAGTGTTTCAAAATGGCTGGCATAGAGGCCAAGAATCCAGGAAGGGGGAGGAGATTAAATACACTGGGGTTGAGGCTAATAAGGATGAGCCAGGCAATTACTGAGCATTCAGTATGTCACTTGGCGAGTACTGCAGTGTTTGATTTGAAATAGATGCTATGGGTAGATTTAAATTCCTCAAGGTGGGCTAACACAATAGCTTTTTGGGGCTGATTAAGTGTGCTGCTTTTTATTGGGTTACTGTGATCAGGTAATATGCAGTTAGGTACCGTGCTTGCTATAGTAAGAAAGGGAGTGCCTATATTGAATGTTTTCTGGCCTAGGTTCTCCCCATATTTTTTTGTGTAAAAGTTGCCTCTCTGTTGTGTTTGTCCTAGGCAGGTGGATCTGTTTGCATCAGCAGTTGGTCATCTGCTTGCTGTTGACGTCGATATGATTCAGAGGAAAGGCATGGAATGGGAGTCCAGTAGTCCTGGGCCTTGGTTTACCACCCCTCAGTCCATTGTCTATATTGATGGGATGCTGGTATGCACCTCATAAGGGTTAAGTGAAAGGATGTGCACCAGCATTAGAAATACTCTAGGTAGTCAGCAGATATTAATTGCTTTCTTCTTTTATACTTTAATATTCTCTGCCCTGGCAAAATTCGAATCTTGATTTCTTCTGTGCTCTTATTCACGTGGGACTATTATTTAATTATTTCGCCAGCCGCTGTGTGTTGACTGAAGGTATGTAAAACAAGCGTTCATCTAGTCCCCTCGGTGTTCGTGCCCTGGGCCACATCCGTCTTCCATTAAGTGGTCTTTGAAGCAGCTCTAATGGGAATCGGTCCCTTGGGACGGGAAAGCATCCGCCTCTGATGCCTCCTGTGCTGATGTGTCCCAGGACAGTGACCTGTGCATTATAATAGGTGACACCACGCAGGACACCTGGACACCTCCATCTCCAGCCTCCCCTTAGGGGAGCAATGGCCTCACTTATATTTGTGACAATGAACAGCTCCTGAGATCATCTTTAATTAAAGGAGAGTAGTCTCTCCGGTTAATTAGTAAAAGAAGACATGAAAGAAAATCCAGAGAAACAAGACAACTTGGTATGAGTCAGTCTGAGAGAAGTAAATCCTGTAGAGCAAGGCTTGCCCTCCCTCATGGACACACATTATTTTGTTGAAGGGAAGTTATGCAAGTAGAAAAAAACTTTGATTCTGGATTCAGATACTCTGTGTGATGCTGGCGTCCACCGCTGACGGTCGGTGTGACAGTAGGCAGAATCCTTACTTCTGCCTTCCTGTTTCCTCACGGTGAAGAGGGTAGGTTACTCTCCTAACTGGTTTCTTGGAAGGGCTGAATTGGTTAGTGAGTGTACGGCACCCAAGACAAAGCTGATATACAATAAATGCTAGTCTCCTTTTCTTTCCCGTTGCCTTCTGAGAGTTTAGTTCGTTTCTTTTATGGAAATAATGCTTCTCATCCCACTTCCCCCTTTTAAAAAAATATATTTTATTGATGTTTTACAGAGAGGAAGGGAGAGGGATAGAGAGTTAGAAACATCAATGAGAGAGAAACATCGATCAGCTGCCTCCTGCGCACTCCCCACCGGGGTTGTGCCCGCAACCAAGGTACATGCCCTGACCAGAATCCACCCTGGGACCCTTCAGTCCGCAGGCCGAAGCTCTATCCACGGAGCCAAACCAGTTAGGGCACCACTTCCCCTTTTTTAACCATTGGGACAGCCACACGGTGGCTTGTGGAGGGGCACTGCTTCCAGGGGCCGCGCTCTGTGTGGCTCTGTGCTGCCCCACAGGTTGGGTGCTGGTGTGAG
>NW_006284838.1:979528-981417 GCF_000327345.1 Myotis davidii | reverse complement strand
CCACTCCCCCCCCCCTTGGTGGCTGGCTCCATGCACATGCTGGGATGGGAGGTGGGGGTCTCCTCAGACCTCAGTTCACAGGAGTTTGTGAAATGTCATCTTTGCTAGCTCTGAATGCAAATCCTGCTTGCTTTCACAAGCAAGTGAAAATAACAAATATTTGCCTACCAATTGTTTGCCCCCAATAAAGGTCAGCAAGAAATAAACAAATAAAAGTCAGCATACACTTTAGAGCATATTTGACTTTTTCTTTAAGCTTGAGGATCCTCAGAGAACTCAGCTGTAAAATGGGAATATCAAAGTCCATGTGTTTTCACAAAGATTTGTGTACATTGTATTTTTGGGTGATTTTGGGGTAATTTACATGAGAATGAGTTGTAGGTGCTGGTATGAGGCTTCAGCCCCAGGTTAAAACCACCAGTGGTTTTACTATGGATATTGTTAATATTTTATCACATGGGAATCTTTCCTTTGTCATCCACTTAACTTTCATCTTGAGAAGATCTGTTAGTAGTTTGATGTGTGCTGTGTGCTAATCACTCCATTGATCCTGCCCTGTCACTGTAGCCAACTGGAGCTGGAATGGTTTGGCCCATGCAGTCCTGCTTGGCTGGCGTGGCGAGTCGCTGACGGATATAATGGAAACGTAGAGAGCAAACTTGAAAGAGTCTCAGAACATTGCTCCTCTGAGGACACATGCAGAGGCTCCTTTTCCATATTCCTCGTGGTCACCCCTCTGCACAGGCCACTGAAACAGGTAAACAGGAGCAAGGTAAAGAGTTAGGTGACCTTGAAGGTCAATGAGCCACACAGAACTTGCACTGGACTAGTCAGTGTCTCGACCTTGAGTTGGACAGAGTTCAGATCATATTTGGTTAGACTGGCTGAGAGGGAATATTTTTTTGACTCCTCAGTGAAAACTCCTCAAATCTGGACAGAAGGCATGTTTCCAACGATTTATGATAGCGCCTGTTCTGGAAAGAACTTTTTTCAGTATTTACCATCAATTCATATTTATGTCGTGGTTCTATTTCTACCAAAGAGAATGCAGAGACAGAGATTGTAAAGTAAGATTATGGAACCAGAGTATTTCCAGAGCCTACTGAAGCCCAACTAAGGGGCTGGGAAGTTGCCTATGTCATTATTTTAGTATTTGTCTTACTTCAGATATTTCTCAGTGTGTCCGGGATTTATCGGGGAAATACATTGTAAGAAGTGAGCTCTGTGTTTCATCTCAGCTCTGGAATTCTGATTTATCACATCTAGTGAGTGAGCTGCTGGGCCTCACGCAGCAGATTCGCAGGCTCAGCCGTGCTAGAGGGTGGGCTGTTGAAATTCAGGCTTTTCTTACCATCTCGGTGACAAATTGCAAAGGCAGTCTCCTTCTCTAAAGCCCTGTGGAGCAATCATTTGCCAAAAGACTTTCCTTGACAGTGTGTGCCCTTATGCTTTATGGGAGGTGCAAGGCGTGTGTGCCATCCAGCTCAGCTCTTAAAATTCTCCAGTGGATAGCAGTACAGTCCAATAATAATACTGACCATGCGTCTTGTTAGAGCATGGGAACACACATGCAGGAGTTACCTTAATGTTGGTACCTGGGATGTGAGAGAAGGTGGAACGTAGGGCAAGTGGATGGAGTCACCCATGACCAGCCTGGCCTGCACTGGACATGACCTGACCCATGTGAACCTCAGGCTTCTTGCAAAGATGATTGCCTCTGCTCCCCACCACAGGGCCTTGGGGTGTGGTAAAAAGACAATTGACCAAATGAGTAGAGGCTTCCCTGAGAACAGTGAGGAAACAGTCGGTCTGTGCCCCAATCAGCTATGGAAGGTAAGAACAGAAAACAGCTATGGCTCAGTGGCAGTTCCAGTACCCGGAAATTTACC
>NW_006284838.1:968095-979511 GCF_000327345.1 Myotis davidii | reverse complement strand
CTACACTCTTGATGCCTTTACACTTTCTCAGAAATCTTTAGGAACCGGGCAGTTCCAGCTTACAGATTGATGATGATCATCAGGATTTGTATCAGGTCAACTTGGAGTCAGCAGACACCAAGAACCACTTGCAAATTACTTACATGTATTGAGTACTGATTGTTCTCTCACAGCCGACAGGAGGGACGGATACATCATTATCTCCTTTCACAGGTGTGAAAGCTGTGATTTGTCTGATCCTGGAGCTGTGAGTGTCAAGCTTGTACTTGATCCATCTGATTTCCCCTGGGATTTTTACACCTGTGGTGCAGGTTTGGCTATGCCTCTGTGACACTCTAAACCAGGGCACCTGCACCTCCATAAGGTGGCTGCTTACCTGGTTGCTTTAGCTTGGGTTGCCCTCTGGACACGGAATCTAGACTGTACAAGGCAAATTATAACAACATGGTCCAGCCAGTTACCTATACAATTATCTGTGGACTTTTTCATTTCAGCCTATTTAAGAGACAAATACCAGTTGAGAATACTTAACTCCGGTCCTTTTATTAAGAACAATAGCTTACTACCCAGCTAACTTTAACATGAATATACACTACAACCCAAAATATTATACTAATAGGAATCTCCAGGTCCTTCTTATTAAAATGAATGAACTGAGGAGCCCTGCCCAGCCTGGGGAGGTGGGGTGACTGTGCCAGCTCTCCTGGGTGAGTCCCCGCATAATGCGCCAGCTGCTCTATGCAGGGATGCCCACGTCTTCATTACTGGAGTTCACAGGAATGAGCTGTGTGCAGAGTTCAGGCTCTGCTTAGATACTTCACTAATTCCTATCTGGGGAGGCTCCACTTCTCCCCTATTGGCTCTGTAAGGTGGTGGCTACAGCCTTCACTCCTTCATCCTTAAGAATCACTCCTTGCTGTTCCAGCTCTCTCTCCCTGTTACCCAAACAGGTTTTGTGTTTTAAAATAGGCCCTTTGAGTAAGCCTGCAGACTGAAGGGTCTCTGGTTTGATTCTGGTCTAGGGCTTATGCCCAGGTTGCGGCTTGATCCCCAGGAGGAGGTGTGCAGGTGGCAACTGATCAATGATTCTCTCTCATCATTGATGTTTCTATCTCTCTGCCTCTCCCTTCCTCTCTGAAATCAATAAAAAATATATTTAAAAATAAAATAAAATAGGCCCTTTCACAATGTATTCCATGTGGCTTTGGAATTAATAAGTTATTGACATCACTGTGTTATATTCCTCCAGTGCCTGGCACATTTATTTTGTTAGGTTTTTTATCACCTTCAGCGGTCAAAAGTTCATCCTCATTGTACTCTGTGGTAATCAGATTTTCTCCTCTGCTAGGAGTCAGTGCTTTCAAAACTTAGGATCCTGGAATTGTTGACTGTTCTGATTAGAAAGTTCCTTTGAAATCATCCAATTCTAAATATCACTGATATTGAGTGCTTCCTGACCTCTGGTTGACACTTTCAGTGTCAGGGAATTCACTCCCAGCCTCTCCCCCCGCATCCCCTTTTCCCCATCTGAGTGAACCCGGGGTCTCTAAAGGCTTTGACAGGAAGCTCTTAGCCATAAGCTGAGATATATTTCCTCATATCTTCTACCTATTTTTCCTGGTTGTTCCCTTTGCATCTAGGAAAATGGTTCTCAAACTTTTGTGTTTCAGAATAACCTGGAGTGAAAAACACAGATTATTGGTTCCTACCCTATAATTACTGAGTTTCCACAGCATTTCCTACATAGTCCTGGGTGATCTTGATGATTCTGATTCTCATTATGAGAATCACTGGCCTAGAATATGTCTTTCCTTCATCACCCAAACTCTTAAAATCTCCCAAAGATGCCTTTTTGTCTCCAGGCTGAATAACCCTAATTCCCCCTTTTTATTCTATGGCTTCACAACTGTGTCACCATCTACCTTCTTGTGTCCGCCTGTTTACTTGTTGCTGGTTGGACTTCACAGGGCCAGACAGACAATATAAACAAGTGAAACCATCGAAGGTGGGTGTGGGCTGGCTCATGCAAATAAGACCTGAGGACCTCAGACACAGCTAAGAAATGGGGGTCCCAGGTAAAACATTCACATTTTGTTTCTATAAAGCACTGATCCTGCCTAATAGCATGTGCTTCCCACCTGAATTTGACTCCTGGGGAATAATGGTTGGAGGTCTCAGGGTACAGTCCTTAAAATGCAGCCGGACACCTGAAAGTGGTTGGAAGGCAGAGTATCAAGTTCCAATTGATCCACAGCTGTTTGGCTTCCCCTTACATGAAAACAATTCTAAATTAGATTTTAATACATTAGAAATAGGTTTCTAACTAAGAAACTGGTTATATTGATATAGCCCTGAGATAAATAAGAGTTACAAAGCAAATATAATTGATTAGCTGGGCCGCTCTAATTTTGTTTTTGTCATTATTTAAAATTTAATTGCTGTATTATGTTTCCAGATGTTGATTTTAGACATTTTATCATGAATTTTATTGCCCGTGAGCAATTTCTGTTTATTTATAATATGAGCTTTTGATGGTTCTTGGGCATAGAAAAATCAATGAAAATGAAGCAAATATTTTTGAAAACGAACCAGATTTTTGTCTCTCTTTTCCCAGAAAGTTTTCCCATAGAAATGCGTGGCATAGGAACCAAGCCTGTTGCTTTATGAATAAAATATTAACAGCCTTGTAGTGTATATTGGAAATGTAGAAATCGCTTTTCCCCCTAAAGCTGTTCAGTGGAACTTCAGCTTCATAAGTGGACTACGTGTTTCCACGGGGTTTTATGACGTGCTTCAAGCACCATTGTGGTGCAGAGGTGGAAAACCCATGTTCATAGAACAGTGTTGGCCTTTTTCTTCATTCTACCTTGTCACTTGCTTAATGTCCAGCTCGGGGGTGGATGTGGAATGGACTACAATAAGCAGATCTTTAATTATAGCCCTTACATGAGGCAGTATCTAGTTTCCACCGCCTATGCTAGGATCCCCGGTAGGATGCAGTTCCACTGCGCTATAGGCAAGGCTGACCTTCAGCCAGAGGGCGCTGCCCTTCTGTGCACCCTTCAAACCCCTCCTCCCAGGACCCCTGGAGTGCCATAGCCAGCAAATAAAGGGTTAACATGGGCCACAGCCACAAGCTTCTAGGACCCTTTCCAGGTAGTTTCTGTTCTACTTCCTCTCTGAAATCAACATTTTATTTTATTTTTAAATATATTTTATTGATTTTGTACAGAGAGGAAGGGATAGGGATAGAGAGTTAGAAACATCGATGAGAGAGAAACATCGATCAGCTGCCTCCTGCACACTTCCCAGGACCTTTTATATGTCTTTTTAACATTATGTTTATCAAAATAATAAAACAGAAAGGAAAAGGATAACAAAATTACTTAGTTTTTGCTGCAATTCCATTTTTAAAAAGAGAATCTTGACAAAACCTGAGCCTTGTTAGGTAAAGAAGAAAAGTGACAAAGCAGTACTTTACAGAAAGCTTAGGTGGGATTTTCAATCACCTTGTGCAAAGACAGCAAAAATGTATGCTAAGGATCAGAAGTGTGCAGTGCTCCAAAGAAATAAACAAACTGCCCAACAAATGCAAACCTGGCTCAGCATGGGGCCGAGCCAGAGAGGGATGTAAAGGAGAGGTGAGTGGCGGGGGGAAAGAGGGCCAGGAAGCTGGGTTCGGCTCCGGGGGGTCTTGCTCAACTTTGTCAGAGATTCTGCAGTACCGGTCACAGAGGCCGTGTGACTCGGGCACACAGAAATCACTGCCTCTGAGCTGAAATGGCGCATGCCCAAGAATCAGTTCTCTAGGTATGATGCTTAGAAATCTTGTTTTATTTTTATTTAACAATTGAAAGAAGGGGTGCTTGTTTTCTCATCATTGGAACCTTGTGCCAAGCAAGCTTAGCTGGGCTCACTGGATGAAAAGGTTAGATGGGAGACCAGGGAGCAGGGCTTCCCCTTTAAAGCAGAACGGCTCCCCGACTCCCCTTTTCTGATTCCTCCCCCTCTTTGTCCCCCTCTGGTCTCCATTTTTTAAATCTTGCTTTCCCTTGGATGCTATCTTTGTTGACTGTTCTATCTCACTGAGTTGTCTGTTATTTGTAAGTGGCGTTTAGATTATGTGTTGACTTTAATAAAATTGTATTCTCTCTGATCCTAATAGATGAAGTAGGTGAGCTGAATTTCACTCTCTCCCTTCTCCTGAGTGATTCAATGAGTTCCACTTAGCTTTTATTGACCCGTGACAATGCTGATCCGTGAAGGAAGCTGCCTATGCAGGCTCTGCTCAGAGGCTTCCACCCGAGGTGTGTGGACAAATTAGGGAATGTCTACTCACCTCAACGTTTCTCATCTGGATGAGGGGAATTTTAATAGGTTATTACAGGGATTAATTAGATGGTGTACAAAACAGGCCTAAGTGCTTGGGACATGAAAAATATCCAGCTAACTTGTAGGTACAGGCGGAGCGCTGCTCAGCCAGAAGCCGGACTCATGGCTGGCGAATGCAGTAGTGGTGGCAGGAGCCTCTCCCGCCTCCGCCTCCATGACAGCACTAAGGAGCAGCGAGCAGAGTGGTAAGGAGCAGCGAGCAGGAGGGCAGTAAGGAGCGAGGGGTCCCGGACTGCGAGAGGGATGTCCCCCTGCTGGCTTAGGCCTGATCCCCCAGGGGTCCCAGACTGGGAGATGGTGCAGGCTGGGCTGAGGGATGCTCCCTGCCCCCTCGCCAGTGCACGAATTTCATGCACCAGGCCTCTAGTTGAGATATAATTGACATGTAACATTGTGTAAGTTTAAAGTGTACAATGTCATGTTTTTTTTTTAATACATTTTATTGATTTTTTACAGAGAGGAAGGGAGAGGGATAGAGAGTTAGAAACATTGATGAGAGAGAAACATCGATCAGCTGCCTCCTGCACATATCCTACTGGGGATCTGCCCGCAACCCAGGTACATGCCCTTGACCAGAATCGAACCTGGGACCTTTCAGTCTGCAGGCCGGTGCTCTATCTACTGAGCCAAACCGGTTTCGGCCAATGTCATGTTTTTAAAATTCGTTTTTAATCCTCACTGGAGGATATTTTTTCCATTGACTTTTAGAGGGACTGGATGGGAGAGAGGAAAGAGGAGAGAGGAAGAAAGGGGGCCAAGAGAGAGAGATTGGTTGTCTTCTGCAAGCGCCCTGACTGCAGCCAAGGGAGGTGCCCTTGACCAGGAATCGAACCCACGAACCTTCATTGCTTGGGTGGACACTCTAACTGCTGAACTACACTGGCCAGGGCCAATGTAATGATTTAATACACTTACCATATTGTCAGTATAGGGTTAGTTAACACCTTAATCATATCACATAATTAATTTCTTTTTTGTGGCTAGAACATTTAAGGTTTACATAGCCACTTAGCAAATTTCAAGTATATAGCACAGTATTGTTATTTATAGTTACCATGTAGTACATTGGATTTGTGGAATTTATTCATCTTATAAGTAGAAGTTTATACCCTCTGACTGACATCTCCCCATCTGCCCACCCCTATTCTCCAAGCCCTGGCAACTGCCTCTCTGTTCTGTTTTTGTGACTTTAGTTTTTTAGATTGTTTATATAGGTGAGATCATACAGTACTCCTCTTTCTCTGACCTATTTTACTTAGTATAATGCCCTCAAGATTCATCGATGTTGTCACAAATGGCTGGACTTCCTTCTTTCTCATGGTTGAATATTTCAGGGTGTGTGTGTTTGTGTGTCACGTCTGTTTTATTTTTAACATCTTTTTCTTCATTCCAGAGAGGAAGGGAGAGAGAGAGATAGAAACATTAATGATGAGAGAGAATCATTGATGGGCTGCCTCCTGCATGCCTCACACTGGGGATCAAGCCCGCAACCTGGGCATGTGCCCTGACTGGGAATTGAACCGTGACCTCCGGAATCATAGGTCGACGCTCAACCACTGAGCCACTCCAGCCAGGCTATGTCACATCTTTCTTGTCCATTCATCTGTAGATGGACCTCAATTGAGTCCACATCTTGGATATTGTGAATAATGCTGCAATGAACACGGAAGTGCAGACATCTCTTGAGACTTCATCTCCTTTGAATATATACCCAGACGTAGAATTTGTTGAGCATATGGTAGTTATAATTTCAATGTTTTGAGGGACCTCCATGCTGTTTTGCATAGTGGCTGCACCAATTTGCATCCCATCAACAGTGTGCAAGCGTCCCCCTTTCTCCACATCCCCCTACACTTACTATCCCTTGTCATCTTGGTGCTAGTTATCCTAACAGGTGTGCGGCGATATTTCATTGTGGTTTGATTTGAATTTCTTTGATAATTAGTGATGTTGAGCACCTTTTCTTGTACCTGATGGCCAAGTGTATATTTTCTTTGAAGAAATGTTGATTTGGGTCCTCTGTCCATTTTTTACTTGTATTGTTTACGTTTTTGCTATTGAGTTGTAGGAGTTCATTATATTTTTTGGATAGTAAACAATTATCAGATAGATGGTATGCACATATTCTCTTCATTTCCTTAGGTTGTCTTTGTATTATATCGTATTTTTTAAATTTCAGTTTTATTGGGGTGTAATTGACAAAGTTGTAAGACATTTAAAATATACATGTGTTTATTTGATAGAGTGATATATTATGAAAGGACTTCCACCATTTAACCATTTAACACATTCATCACCTCATTTATTTATTTTTGTGAGAACATTTAGATTAATGCATCACTTATTTGTTGTTGCTTTTGTTGTTTTTGTTTTTGGTGTCAAATCCAAAATATCAGTGCCAAGGTTAATGTGAAGGAGATTTTTTCCCTCTATTTTTCTAGGAGTCTTGTGGTTTCAGATCTTCGGGTTACTGTTTGTGAGAGGTATAATATAGGGGACTGATTTTATTTTTCCATGTGTGGTCACCCAGTTCTGCCACCACCACTTATTGAAGAGACCATCCGCCCTCTGTTAAGTGTTCTTGGCTGCCTTGTCAACTATTAGTTGAGCCTATTTGTGAGGGTTTATTTCTGGGCTCTCTGTGTCTCTCACAGCTTGTCTTTGCCCCCCAGTCTTGCAGATCCCAACTCAGTACTCTGAGAATAGGCCTCTTTGGCCATGTGTCCCATAGCTGAGGGAGCCAGGTGCTCATTCTCGCTCAGCCATGGGAGAAACCAAGGGCCCAGGAAGAGCTCCCTGAGCTGTGCTGCCTTC
The DNA here is from genome assembly GCF_000327345.1 of Myotis davidii. Lineage (NCBI taxonomy): Eukaryota > Metazoa > Chordata > Mammalia > Chiroptera > Vespertilionidae > Myotis > Myotis davidii. Next base: position 972,305 of record NW_006284838.1, on the reverse strand, counting down.
AGGTAACCTGGGCAAAGCTAAACTCTCTTCTTAGCCGCTCCAATACATCCAAAGGCGGTTTTTTGTTGCTTTTGCTTTGATGGTGTGCTGCAACGTCTCTGCTGGACTCCTGGACTTACACAGAGGCTCCAGCAGAGTGGGGCTTTTAGGGTTCCTGGACCCTGACTGGGAGGGGCTGCAGCTGCTCACAAGTCACTGCCGGGTCCACAGTTTGACTGAAGTCCCCAGGCCTTTTACTCGAGACCTGGGTGTGTGATACTCTCCCAGTCTCTTGGCATGTGGTGCTAGATCCCCATCCCACAAAGGCACTTACGGATGGAGTTTGTGAGAGGAGGATGCAATGAGGGACGCCATATTGGGCCAGCTTGCCAGCATCACCAACCACTTGCCTTTGAAAAATAGGCATATTATATTGCAGAGAACTGAGACTGCTGTTTCAGAAGGTGGTTATTACATTGGTGAAATGTCACTCATCTCCCGCTATGGTGTCATATATGACTGTAATCATGAAAGAGAGATAAGGAGCCACCATAAGCGCTCTCTAAGGGGCCCTAGGCGTCACCAGCCCTCCTTCGCTGTTGTAGAAAGGCTAACTCCGCACATATCATAATGAAGAGACGACGGCTTTGTGCTAACATGTACCTGCTAGGTTGATGTCTTAGTCAGGATAGCAGATGGAGGAATATAATCCAAAGTGGTGGAAGGCAGAGGCTGCTCAGTAGAGCAACATTCCATGCGTGGCTGGCAGAGGCAGGCTGTGATTTTGTTTCAAGATTATGCAGCCATTTATTTAACTGGAATGATATTGACTGGTGACCTAGGACATGTAGACTTATTTAAAACATGTGTGAGTATATGCACGTCACTGGCAATACTTCTGTTTCTTCTCATTATAAAAGTGAGGAGAGGTCCATGTAGAACAGGCATAGAGCGCAGAGATGGGCAGGACACAAGGCAACAGGACCTCTGTCCACCTCGGCTGCTGCTGTCTACGTTTGTGTGAATCTTATTTACTATAAAACCAAGTGGTTATGTTCTGAGTCACGTGGTGATAACTGTTCAGTAGAAAAAGCCCTTTGAATGTGTGAGTGTGGGTAAGCGATGCCGCTCAGCCTGGAGGCAGACGCTGTCCTTTGTTATAGGATTTGCCGTTTCCCTTTCTGTGACGCTGGCGAGCACGGTCCTGTGGAGAGAGGCTTGGTCCTAGGTTACCTTCTTTATTAATTTACACACGAGACATTTTAAAACAAAATTTAGCTTTCTGAATTCCCACAAAAGAAGGACAATATGCATCCCTACACATAAACAGATGCTAAAGTTTTCATTTATTGCTCTCATGAATATTAATCCTGCCCTCTGTTTTTAAAATCAGATATACTTTGGTCCCAGAGTCAGCTCTGCTCCTTCCTGGTTGTGGCAGGTCCAAGCAACCTAATTCCCCTCCGTCTCGTCCTCTCATCTGAGATGGTTGAACTAATTTCTGCTCAGATGATGCGAGCCTCGTGCAAGATCACCTGCATGACCTGCCTGGAAATAGTAGATACTCAATAACTATTTACCAGTTTCCCTTATATCAATATTATCTCCTATTAATACTGCCATTGTGTTTTGTGAAGTGTTCTATTATTAATATATCACCTACATACACCTGACCATAATGAGGTTTGTAGAGATGAAATGTCTAATACAATTCCAGAATTTGGGATTATTGGAATTTATTCCCTCACTCACACTTCAGCTCTCATAGTGTCTGCCCATCAGAGTGTTTTTGAAGAATATCTGTAATGTTTGAAATCAGGTTGGTTTGTTTAAGATGCCTATTGCTTTTATAGTTTATTACATTTTATTGGCTGTTAATAGTATGGATGTGATCATCAGCATGAAGCTACTATACAAGTAAATTTAAGTTTGAAGCATCAATTGTTACTAATATCCTGTGAAAAGAAACCATTTAGAACTCGTAGGAAGTAGTTCATACATGGGGTTACCATGGCAACAATGTTGCTTATATAGTTTTAATTTATCCCTTAATTTTCTCCAGACTGCTTTGCTACTGTATTGGCAGGAAGCCCTGTGTAGTAATGACAGTGATTTAATGGTCATTATGAAGTTGTTCAACATTCCGCTGATTTGCTTTGGGGGACATTGGCTCTGGGTATTTCTGGATGTACTATTAAGCACTGCTAAGGCCATGTAAAATAGACTTTACAGGGATGAGAAGTATATTTTCTTGCTGTAATTTATCACTCAGTAATAATGGTGAATATTGCAAGTCAAAATTTAAAGCCAAATGTAACTCAAGAGTGAGCTGACTAATGGTTGTCTGACTCTTGAAGAAAGTATATTGCTTTTGCATTTAATCACACAGTAATTTAAAAGTATAAAAAGCCATTTAATAGCTACAAATCATAGTCCAGAAAGACTATTCAATATGTAGTACAAAATGAGCCAAAGAAAGAGGTTGCTGACTTATTAAAGGAAATAACCATTATATCAGGGGTTTTTCTTATAAATCTCTTGCTTCGAGTCAAGGTCACACTGATGGCAGGTTGCAGGTTTGTATACAAGGAAATCTATTTTGCAAAATATGGCTATGCACAAATTCACCCTGAAGTCATTTAAAATACCGTGGCATCAATTCAACTCATCTATCGAACGCTAGTGCCAGGAGGTCAGAGAAGTCTGTTAGGGAGAGAGTGACTATTAACGGGAAGGAATGGAGGATCCAAACAGAAGAGAGGTGAGGAATACTAAGGAGATGAAATGACAGGAATGAATGTCATTGGCAACATATGTGTGGTGTGACTGGACAGTAAGGGTAAAGGTGGTAGAGAAACGTCCTTGCCAGGCATGCCATTTGAGACGAAGTCTATTTTCTAGGAAATGGAAAAGATGGAATATATATCTTCCAGTTTTGTTGTTTTAAGTGCTTTGAGAATCTGACCCAAGCCCTGGTTGGGTAGCTCTGTTGTTTAGAGCAACAGCCTGATACACCAAGGTTGCAGGTTAGATACCTAGTCAGAATCAACCAATGAATGCTTAGATAAATGGAACAACAAATCGACATGTCTCTCTCTCTTCCTCTTCCTCTCTCCTTTCCCCCTTCTCTCTAAAAATCAATAAATTAAAAAATAAGAATAATCTGACCCCAGGATTTTTAAGTGATGTTTAAGGCAAAGGAGAAAGTCATGCCCGTAGTACCGTTGCTCATGGGAGGATAAAAGTACATGGTCGGGGCCAAGCGCTCTGGGGTGTCCAGGTCAGTCTCTAACCTTTGTGCCGACTGTGATTGTTGTCACAATCAACTATTTCTTAAATCTTCATCCAAGCGTATATTTCTCATTGATTTGAGAGAGAGAGAAAAACGCCGGGGTGGGGGTGCTTTGGGGAGGGGGGCGGGTTGGGAGAAATAGGAAGGGGAGAGAGAAACATCCTTGTGAGAGAAAAATTGATCTGTTGCCTCCTGTAGGCACCACGACCAGGGATCGAACCCACAAACCCAGGATGTACCCTGACCAGGAAGTGAACCTGCAACCTTTTGGTGTTTGGAGGATGCTCCAACCCACTGAGCTACCAGGCGAGGGCACAATCAACTACCTTTGCTTAGGTGGTTTAGAAAGCATAATCTCCATTTACTAGAATGGGAGTGTATTGTCTTGATGCGATGGTAACTGAACCACGGTAAGGGAAATATGCCAACATTAAGTAAAAATAGAACCTAGCTATGTTTAGAAACTATTTTATTCCAAAGTCTTTTTATAAAGGGAAGTGGTTTAATATAATATTTGTCTATTGAGAAAATTATTTTTTTAAGGAAAGAGTTAAGTATATTTTCTCAAAAATAATTCTAAATGAAATGATCACCTAAATGTTTGAATAACATATCTGGTCTTGCTTTCTAATTAGTCTCCTGTAAACATGTCCATGATAGCAATGAGAGGGTACATGGCCTTGCTTTTCCAGGTGGTGTTCCATGGTGTGTGTGAGAGCATGTTTGTGCATGCTTATTTGTGTGTTGCTGTGTTTGTGTGTGTGCCTGTGTATGTTGTACTTAAAACACTAAAAAGCCCTGGCCAGGTTGCTCAGTTGGTTGGAGTATCGTCCCATATACCAAAAGGTTGTGGGTTCAACTCCAGGTCAAGGCACATACTTAGGTTGCAGGATTGGTCCCTGGTAAGACACAAACTGAAGACAACTGATCAATGTTTCA
>NW_006284838.1:955432-967535 GCF_000327345.1 Myotis davidii | reverse complement strand
TCCTCTCCTCTCCTCTCCTCTCCTCTCCTCACCAGTCCTCTCTGTCTAAAAAATCAATAAACATATTCTCCACTGAGGATTTTTAAAAAGTAAAAAACAAAAAGAGACCCTTTAAGAGGGGTGTGTAAGGGAATTAAAATGTCAAGTCTTTCCATAAAGTGCATCTGTTTGCATAAACTGCAGGTATATTCTTTTCTAAAACAATTTAACTGTTGAGATTAATGAGACTACAGCTGATGCCAGTTGTGAATGGAGACTTTGGAAATTTATTGTCAAATCAGCTCTCTTCTTACATTGTTTTTTTGCGATCATTCCTTTGGGCCTGTATGCTTTTTTCTCCACATGTAAATAAAATGCCGCAAATGCTTGGTTTTGAAATCTTGAGAGATGTAGCATATTATTTTTATGGGCATGAATCACTTTTTCGCTTTTTTTTAAACCACTCTCACTTGGTTAAAGTAAGAGGTTGTTTCCAACCTAGTCATTTGCACACTGGAAAGGAAATCTCTTGTGGGGATTTGCTGGCTCTCAAGCTTTCTCTTCAGGTGGAGGTGTGCAAATGCATGGCGGGAATTTTACTTAATTGCTGCATGAGAGAGAAGTGAAGAACAAGAGGAAAATGAGAGTCTTTAACTGAAGATGTGTGTTTTTTCCCTCTACTTCAAATTTTATTTTATTGTATTTCTTAAAATATATTTTTATTGATTTCAGAGAAGAAGGGAGAGGGAGAGAGATAGAAACATCAATGAGGAGAGAATCATTGATCGGCTGCCTAGGCCCTGCACTCCCTCCCCTTCCCCGGAGTTTGGGCATGTGCCCTTGACCAGAATCAAACCCGGGACCTTTCAGTTCGAAGGCTGACGGTCTCTCCAGTGAGCCAAACCAGCCAGGGCCACATTTTATTTTGTATTTTCTCTGAGAATTGGCAGGGAGGAAAACAAAACCAAAACCAAGGAAGGGGGACATTGAATATCATGATGTGATTTAATCTGACAGAGCACAGACCTGTGTGATGGCTGTGAGCTGCAGGACAAGTGCATCACTGGCTGCAGAGCTCTGGCTGCTGCTCAAGGACAGACATGTATGTGAAGGTTCCATAAACAATGGTCCTCCTTCACACCCAGGACATCATCTGGCTTTTAAAGCATTCATGATTGCCACTCCAACCTCTTTTCCCTCACTCTCAGTCTCCCTAATACATCACAATTTCCTGGATATTTTATTGGTTCTCATATTTCTGTAAATACTACTCCCTTTGACATACCTCTTTTTCTGGTGCTCCATCTATTGGACTCATCCTTCAAGATTCAATTCCAAGACCAAATTTACTCCTCTATAATTGCTCTCTAGGTTACCTTGATGACTGGACCCCTCTATTCTCTCATACTAATCTGGGTGCATTATATATATGTTTGTACAGGGTATTTTAATCCTGTCTTACTTTTCTGCCTCTATGATTAAGCTGATGGAGCCTAAGAAATAGAGCCATGCCTTATTAAGTTGTTAGCCCCCCCCACCCCCGTAATATCTGGCACCATCCCCAGCACATAGTAGATGCATAATAAATTATGATTAAATATAATTTGGAAGATAGGATGCAGAAAAGAAGGAGGTAAAAAAATAGACTTATTTGACTTCTAAAAGCTACTGTCCTAAGTTTCTGGGAAGACTATTAAAAATAGAAGTAAAAATAGATCAGTTTTCTAAATGGAAAGGGGAACGAACGACACATGATTAACTCAAATGTATGAGCGCCGTCTGAGGTCATGGGGAGAGGGTCCCAGGAACTAAGTGGAGGGTGAAATCCAAATTTTATTTCACTGAGAGGTGCTGAAAAGGCTTCATGAATAAAACGACATTGGCCCTGGCCAGTTTGATTCTGTGGATGGAGCGTTTGCCTGTGGACTGAAGGGTCCGGGTTTGATTCCGGTCAAGGGCATATGTCTGAGTTGCGGGCTTGATCCCCAGTAGCGGGTGTGCAAGAGGCAGCTGATCAATGATTCTCTCTCATCATTGATGTTTCTCTCTCTCTCTCCCTCTCCCTTCTTTTCTGAAATCAAGAAACATATATTTAAAACAAAACAAAACAAACAAACAAAAAATCTCCATGGCATTTGAATTGAGCCTAGAGGTCCCTAAGTGAGGCTGCTTATTGCTTGCTTTTGTTGAGTGGATATTTAATGAGCTCACAGAACTTGCAAGAATTTAAGCTCTATATATTCACATAGAGTGAGAGGCATGAATTTTTTTTTAGCCTTTGAAAAAAAGAATGATATAGCAACTCATATTTCACCCCCTAAATATGACAGGATCATGTAAGTATCCCTACTGAGTGATTTTCTAAAGGCCATGCACTTCCCTGCTGCCCGGGCCTGGCGCTGCCTCCACTGCCCAAGTTGTTGACGGCTTGGGACAGGAGGTGAACTCAGTTAGGGTGCATAAAAGGAAATCACAAGAAAGTAGCAGTAGCAACCAGAGTTGAAATTCTGAAGATCCCTGAGTAAAGTTATAGGGTAATGAATGCTTTGCCAGGGATACAAAAATTGGAAAGCACCTGCAAACAGAATGTACCCCTCGTACCGTAATAATAGGTTCTGCACACATTTTTAAAGTGTAGCTCTCTGTTGCATGTCCTTAACCAAAGCACCAAGAAATGGGACCATACATGAGGAACACACTGCTATCAAGTTGAATAACTCGGGGAGTAGCCACGTACTTGGCTGTAAATACAGGGCTTTTGGTTGTTTGTTTTAATGTGGCCCATTGAAGGGGATGTTTTAAGGATAAAGACTGAAACTCAATCAGTCCTTCGTTAGTGTAGGTGGCAGTGCAGAAACAGTTTTAATGTCTGATCCAAATACTGGCATTTCCATGGACTGGAAGACTTGCAAAGGGTCAGAGAGAACATGGAACTCCATATTGATCAAGCAAATATAAACTAGAATAAATGCCATTCAGCAAATTTTAAAAACATGTATACTATCTGGAGTCCTGAGGGGTGGGGAAAACACTCGTTCTAATACACTATTAGTGAGTTCAGAATTGGTAAGCCTTTCTCTCTCTAATGCAAGATGGAATGTTGTTTTATTTGCTGAAAGAGGAAAACTCGTAGACAAGTCTAGGGAAAAGTTAAGAAATTAAGAATTCTATGTGGACCCTCTGAAAAGATATTATCAGGAATTCAACTGGGGATGTTCAGTGAGCCATTGGATGTGTGAACTGAGATCCAGGAAGGATTTGGAGCTGGGAGAATCAGGAGTCACCAGCATAGAGATAATAGTATATGAAGCAATGGGCCTTCAGTTATCAGTCACTCATTTCACGACTATGGATTACTAGTCTGTTATGTGGGATGTACTGTTCTTGGAACTTGTGTGGATGATATGCTAACACAAGCTATGAGTCCAAGATTTAAGGTGGTATGTAATCTAGTGTAATTGGCTTCTATAGTGAAGTACTTGTTACAGGGTAAGTGACCCATAAAATACATAAAACAATTGTCCCGCTTTGTTTTATACTAGAGGCCTGGTGAACAGATTTGTGCATTGGTGGGGTCCCTCGGCCTGGTCTGTGCCCTCTCATAATCTAGGATCCCTTGGGGCATATTGGATAACCAGTTTCTCCCGATCCCTACAGGCCTGATCCAGACAGGAGGGACCCCAATCCGGTCATTTGGTCTTTCGGTCAATTAGGTATATATATATATATATAATTTCAGGTGGCCAACACTTGGCATATATTAGGTACAGTCTTCATATGGATCAACATAGGTAATTTTCCCCCAATTTTACTGGTAAGGAACCTGAAGCTCAGAGAGAGTAAGTGAATTTTATATATTCACTGGGTAGGAAATGGAGTTGCTGCATGTGAAACCTGGTCTGTCTTATTGAAAACCTGTGCTCTTTCCAACTATCCGTCACTACTTTTCAATAGTAGGTTTGTAGTCACTAAATCCTTAGCTCCTTGACCCCCACTGTCTGAGTAATAACCACAGCATCCCTCTAGGAAAGAAAGTATCAACTGCAATTAGTCCCAGTTGATGGATGGAAATCCTGACTAGGAGTGAATAATGAAGCTTGGCCAGGAGTGTGTCAGCCATGGGGAAACCGATCTCTACATTACTCCTTCGATTCATATACTGCAATGCATCCATTGTTACATAAATTTATTTAATGCATTGATATGACAAAGTTCCCCATCATTCTTGATCACCCCCCCTATGAGTAATGCCAAAATCTCATATGAGTAGCGCAAATTGAATATAGAGAGGAAAAACATCTGAATGCCATGGAAAATAAAACTGTTTCACTAGAATGGATTTTGTTCTAAAAGCAAAAGAAAATAGACCAGTTTTTTCAAAGACTGATGATTCATGTTCTTCAAGACTTCTGCATTTCTCTGTTGAGTTCGAGTTTAGTTCCGGGGCACAGTGATTTCCAGAACGGGTTCAGGTGCTCAAACGTTGCTGCTGAAGGACAGGTGGATGGCCACTATACCTGCATAGAGTTGGCCCTTAATGTCTTCGGGTTCTGCCCATGGTTTCAACCAACTGCGGATCAAAAATAGTAATAAGGCCAAAGACTTTTTAAATTGAGTTATACTTGACATATAACATTGTGTGAAAAGGCCACACAATAACGTAGTGATTTTCTTATAATAAAATATTAGGTTAAAAATAAGAAATGTCCAGAAAATTAAGTGTGCTTCTTCTAGGTATGTATAGAAGAATGCTTGATATACTAGAATGTAAATTACAGTATTTATGATTAAATGTTGAATAATAGTTTAAAATTATTTTTGAAGGTTATGCTGTTGCTGACGTGTACTATGTAGTTATGTACTATGTAGTATGATGGTTGCATCTGTTTTAAACATGCATAAGCTTTCCCCCCACCCCGTTGACATTATTCCATAAACAATTCACTATAACAACTATTTCCATCACATGCACACTGTATTAGATGTTATAAGTAGTCTGTGGATGATTTAATATGTACGGTAAGATAGGCTTAAGTTTTAGGCAAATACAATGACTGTGTATGTAAGGGACTTGGAAATACACAGATTTTGGTATTTATGGGGGCAGGAGGGGAGTCCTGTAACCAGTTCCCTGTGGATACAGAAGACAATGAGTACAATTGTCCGTAAAAGTGATATGTGGAAAAGTGTCCAATTACTCCCCAACATTCACCAAGTTCTCCTCTTTTTGTATGGATTACTGAGGAGGAGGAAATTGCAGGGCAGGCCGCCTTAGTACCCCGTGTCCTGTCTGAAGAAGTGCTATCATTTTGTCAATCATCTGATAAGTCAAAGATACTGTTCTTGTGGCAAAAGCCAAGCCCTGACTTTTAAAGTTCTCATCATCTTGTTATACTCCTCATTCCTGTTTGGCCAGAGCAAACCCTTCTAATGGTAAAGACAAGGAGAAGGCACCAAGTTGCTGGCTGTCCTTTCTCAAAGAACCCAGGAGAATGCACCCAAGTATCAAAAGCCAGTAAGCAAAACCAAGCCAACAAGATAGATTCTTAATCATGGGATTTATTCCTTCCCAGAAAATTAGAAAGTTAGTAAGCTACTCCAGCACACCAACTCAAGTTAATCTTTTTCTATGCATAAGCCATAGTCTTCCCTTTATTATGCAACTAGAGGCCTGGTGCACAAAATTCGTGCACTCGGGGGAGGAGGGGTGCCTCAGCCTGGCCTGAGCCCTCTTACAGTCTGGGACCCCTTGAGAGATGTCAGGGAGCAGGCCTAAGCCAGCAGTCAGACATCCTTAACACTGCTGCGGAGGCAGGAGAGGCTCCCACCACCGCCGCTGCACTCGCCAGCCATGAACCTGGCTTAGTCGTTCTGCCATTCAGTTGATTTGCATATTAGCCTTTTATTATATAGGATTCTTGAGTTATGAAGCTCTCCAAACCTCTTTAGTCCTTTACCAGAAACAAGGTTAACTAGACCACATGAAGCTTCACTTCTATTTGCCAATTACTTTATTAAAATGCTATTATCCCAGTGGGTACCAGCTGGCAGGGCAATAGCAAATGGAGCTTGTGCTGTGGACTATTGATCTTCAGTTAAATTCCTATGGTGCTCTTGTCTTCCTCCCCTTTGTGGTGTAAAGTCTGAAATCACTCATGCCAGCACAAGGGTCAGGCCACTGCTCTGTTTCTTTCAGGAGGGCTAATTAACCTATATGCTTTCTTCCAAAATTAACAACAGCTCTTTCATTGGATTCCCTCTCCTTCTATAATAAATTTCCCATTTAATGTTCCACTCAAATAAGATTACCTCAAAATTGCCCCAACTAAAGGAATGACTTAAATTCTCAAGTCATTTATGTTGTTCCTTCATGTGCAACTTGATTAAGCTTTGCCATTGTTACTTTAAGTTTATGCATATAAACTTTTTATTCTGGCTTTAAAACTGGTATTTATCAATTACATTAAATTTGGATAATGTAGACAAACACAAAGAAGAAAATAACAATCTCTACCCAAATATAACTATAGTGTTATTAATATTTAACCAATATAACTGGTAAGGGCTTAGATTTCAGATTAGACATCATAGACACTCAGTGATTCACTTGGGAAATGAGAAATAAGAATTCAGATAGGACAATAAATGAGGGCAAGTCCCTGATAAATCAGTGTATAAAGTAGGTGAGGGCTGGGAAGAGTGCACTCATTCAGAAGTGGTCGGAGAAGGCCTCTCTGCGCAGAGACCTTGGTATTGAAAAGACAGGAAGAACTAAGGCAGCACCCTTGGCTGGGGCCTTCAGGGTCCTGGGCAATGGAGGCAGTAGTGGGTCAGTAATACAGGCACAGAATAGATAATGGAGACTTCTGATGGCATGGTGAGAAGTTTGGATTTTAAGTGTGATGAGAAGTCGTTGATGAGCTATATAATTGGACTTCTCCTTATGAAAAAATAACTCTGGCTGGAGAATGCATCTTAGAGATCAAGAGTTCAAATAGTGGTTGGTAAGACCAAAGGTCAGATTAGGAATGAGTTAGAGGCAGAGATGGCAGCACTTAGCTGAAGGCTCATAGTGATGGCTAAAAGTAAGGAAAACATTTTTGCTTACTCATATTGAGCAAGCCAAGGAAGAGCCTGTTTGAGGAAGGGAGTCAAAGAAAGGGAATTACAGAGTTTTATTTTTGGAAATGGTAACTTTGAACTTGGATGTAGTAATCTTTAGTTCAAGAGATAAATTGGGATTTAAAACAGATATAGAATGTATTAAAAGTAGAAATACAAGTAGGATTAGAAGCTTCAGGAGTCATAGTATTTACTCTTCTAATATTTTGTTTGCTTTAATATATATATGTATATATATTAAAAATCTCAGATCTAATGCCTATTTATATTCCATATAACATGTTTATTTTTAAAAATATATGTGTATATATGTATCTACAAAATGCTTACTTATCATAAATATATTAATGTTCCTTTCCAGTTTATTTACCTCTTAATTATATTGATCAGTTTCGTTTCTTTTGAGGGGGTTGTAGGTTGAGTATGTATGTATCTGTGTACATACAAAAATCCATAATTTTTCATTCATTATGTGCAAGTGATACTTATTTTCACACCATATATGCAATGAGCTGGGTCTTAGCAGATGGGGGTTTGAGGTCTGCCACCCTGACTCTCTTCAAATAGCTACACTTTCATCTGATTGACTGTTCTCTTGACAAACAACAAAATATACAAGAGTTCACAGGCCATTTTTCTACAAAATAATTTTGGTGACTGCATTGCATTTCATTGTATGAATGTCACAATTTGCTAAGTAATCTCTACATTTATGTTATTAATTATATTTTGTTAATTTAAAAATGTGGTAGCTTACCAATTTAATCTTTACAGGTTTACCTTTTTTCCCCATAGACCAGATTCCAATCAGTAGAAGTACTGGGAAAAAGGTATGAATGATTTTAAGAATTTTGATAAAAAAATACCATTTCCCTTCATTTCTGGCACCTATAGACAGGTGCTCAGTAATTATTTATTTGCAAACTGATTACAGTTTCTTTAGGATTATATGAAGGTGACTTTTTCTCTTTTGCTTTGGCAAAACTAAATAGTGTCATTTATAATAATTTCAATTTGATAGGCAGAATAGTTTATTTTAATTTACATTTGTAAAATTAGGGAAAAGTTGACATTTTTCATACTTTCACCAAGCATTTGTTATTGCTTTGTAAATATTCACTCATACTTGCTGCTCATTTTTCTACTGGAGATCAGTTTTGTTTTGTCATTGAAAAACGTCAACACGTAAGGGATATTAAAGTGTTTACTTATCATAAATATATTAATGTCCCCTTCCAGTTTGTTTACCTCTTAATTACATTGATTAGTTTCCTTTCTTTTGAGGGGTTTGTAGGTTGAGTGTGCAGAAGAGATGAATATATCATGTTGCTAATTTAGCCTATTTTAAGAGAATCTAAAGGAAAATAACAGTTGAACAAGTAGGGATTGTTTTTGCAAATTAAAAGAAATCTCAACATTTCAAACAGAAGCAAATAAATAACTATGCAAATTTAAGTACATCAATTAACCATTTTACAATTATAACATCATTTTGCCACTTGTTCTCTTGCTATTTGTTTTTTATTTGACCCATCTGTTCATTGTTCTCTTTTCCTGCCTACTTTTGTATTAATGCAATATTTGTGATTCCATATTATCTCCTTTGTTGGTTTATTTGGTATGAACCCCTTCTTTGTTAGGTTAGTGATGTTTTAATGTATTGCAGTCTACCTTTAATTGCTATTCCTCCACTTCACAGGAAGCAGGAGAACTTTCAATGCTGGCTTTCATCTCTCCCCTCCTGACCAGCACTGTTGACACACATTTACATTTTACATGTGTTAAAAGTAATAACGCTGCATTGTTACTACTTTTGTTTAAACACTCAAGTACCTTTTAAACATACTCAAAAATTAAGATAAAATTTATATGTTTACCCTTGTCATTACCATTTCTGGTGTCTTTATTCATTCCAATCCAGAATTGTATATGGTGTTAGTTTCCTTCTGTCTAAAGGACTTTCTTTAATATTTTAAGCAGTGCGGGCCTGCTGGTGATGAATTCTTTCAGATTGAGTGTGTCTGAAATAGTCTTATTTCACCCTCCTTGTGGACAGATATTTTTGCTAAGGAAGTGTTACACTGCACCCACACCACACCCTGCCTTGGCCAGGATACTTTATGGATGTTATTAAACTGACTTCTTACTTCCATTGTTTGTGATGAGAAGTCTACTCATTCATACCTTTGTTCCTGTGTATGACATGTGTTTGCTATCTCTGGCTCCTTGTAAGGTTTCTCTTCAGTGCCTATTTTAAGAACTTTGATTATGCTGGTCCTTGATATTTATTTATTTATTTATTTATTTATTTATTGTTGAGCTTGGATTCCTTGTGCTTCTTTTCCCGCTGCAGTTTGACAATCTGTTTGAGGCAGTTCTGCCTCTGTATCTATTATTGTTCAAAAGTTTATAATGGTCTCAATTATCCATGAATGAGTGAGATCATGTGGTATTTTTCCTTCATTGACTGGCTTATTTCACTTAGCATATAGTTTTATCAAATTAAGGAAATCTTCAACCATTATTTTTTCAAAGGTGTCTCTAATCCAAGTGATGTTTCTCTTTATCGTGGGTCATATTTTCTGTTTTTTTGCATTCCCAGTAATTTTTTTGATACCAGACATTATGAATATTACTTGTTAGTAGTGGGATGGTGTTTGATTCCTATAAATAATTTTTATATTTATTCTGGGGGGCAGTTAATTTACTTGGAAAATGTTTGATCCTTTACATTCTTGTTTGTATGACTTGTTAGGCTGGACTGCAAGACTAATTGTTCCCCACTCCTGAGACATGACTTTCTTACTCATAACAAATAACTATTATTTAACGCCGAACGTAACATAGTGGCAGTGGCATCCACAGAGAGGACAATGAGGGCGTGGTCCACCTTGCAGGGAATTTAATAACTGCTGTGTTTACTATCAATTTTTTTAAAAATTATGAGTAAGCTTCAAGTTAGTACATTTTTATTGTTTATCCTGCATTGTATTGTACGCAGAAGCTAATGCAGAGACTCTCAGTTATATAGCTGTCTCCCACATGCAGACATAGCTACCTGTGCTTGTTTCCAGAGCAAGTACTTGGACATTTAGATGCTTTTCATTTGCTTCAGAGGGTATCAATGTTAGTTATTAAAAATGTCTTCCCTTTTGCAGCCTGATTCCGCTAATTGTTTTCTTTCTATATTAGTCCCCGATTTTCTTATAACATGTTTCCTCAAATGTTTGTCGATATTTGGAATTTGCTTAGATTTCAGAGTGGTGTGCCCAAAACCTATTTGGAGGCCCTTTGGTCAGAATCCGCTCTGGTCAGAATCCTGGAAGATCTCATGAGGTTTTTCATTCCTGTGAGGCAGTCAGAGTCACCAAGAAAATAAATAATATTCCACTCTCCTAACAGTGGTGGGATATTCTTGATTGCCAAAAGATGGAGATATAGGTGAAGGAGAATGAGGAGAGTACTAATATTTAACCTTCCTTTCATTCTGTAGTTTTCGGAATGCTACACTCACCTCCCCGAGTCAGATAACTCAGCATGATCACAGTTTGACAATTGCAACCCTCCTTGTGAGCCATGCAGTCCTGTGGCTATTTCCCCTCCCTGGGGACTCAGGCTCACATCTGCCTCCTGAGTGGTAGAAAGTGAGTGACCCAGCTCTGTGGAATGTGCTGGAGCACAAGAGGGACCTGATTGTTTCTTAACCACACTAACAAGTCCTCTATTTTTAAATTTGCTTTTAACACCCAATCTCACAGGCATTACTTCTGCTGTTTCTTCAGTTTGGGGAAGTTTTGAATGTAAATTGAGTTTCTTATCAATTTTTATAAATTCTAGATGAACTAATTGCTTTTTTCTGGCCAGTTGAATCAGGTGTATTACTCCCTCAGCTTCCAGCATCCAAAAGTCCGTTGCTTTGTTTGGTTGCTATGCCCACTGTTCTTGTGAATTCATGCCTTCCTCAAATTCCATTGTTGGACATGATTTTACTGAACTTTCATAAAGAAGTAGAACTGAATGCTATGTTCAGCTTGCCATCTTAATAGTCACTGCATATCTGCACAGATCTTTCTAAGCATCATGTGAAGAGAGCAATGAGGCTGTGTGTAAAGCTGTCTGACAGCTTAATATTTGTATCTTTATTTATACCTGTAGAGTTCTTTTATTCTTATTTCAAAATGTCGACTAGAGGTACTTAGGTTGTGTCATTATTTGTTTGCGGTTGTTGGGAATGTGACGATCTCTTAATTTGCAAAATGATCCTTATTTTTTATGGCTTTCTTTTAGTATATCTTAATTATTTTGCCATGTTTTTTTAATGTGGTCTTTTGTTCAGAAATAACATTTATATGTATTTAAGGGTTCCATACTTATCTTTCTTTACATATATATTTTTTCATAGTTGCGTCTCCTTTGTTTTTAACTTTCCTTCCAAATCCTGAAAGTAAGACTCAAGCTTTTATTTCTAAGAACTGATTTACACTTCTCTAGAATTAATTCTGCTTATACAGTTTCCACTGTGAATTGTGACTCAATGATTTGTGTCTTCCTTGATATATTTCCTTACCTCATTACCTTGCTTGTCATTTTACCTACTTGGCTTTGAATTTCAACTTCTCTCTTGAGTAATTCTCCTGTTTCTTTCATAAGCATGTGGTTTTGTTCTTTAGGAAAGATCCCATGTGGTTTGCTCAAATTTTCTTCTGATCCTTCAGCAGAACATTTGGTTGATATTTTTTCTACCCTCTACCTAATTGTGTGTAAACAAATTACCTTCTCAGTTCAGATTTTGAAAAATAGATATTTTTATTGATTTTATAGAGAAAAGGAGAGGGAGAGAAATTTGGAAATATCAATGATCTGCTGCATCCTGCACCCCTTCCTTAGCCCCCCCTCCCTGCCCCCCCCACACACACACTGGGGATGGAGCCCAGAACCTGGGCATGTGCCCTGACGGGCCACTTACCTATCAATGTTAGCTTTATTTCTGTCTCCACGGCTT
>NW_006284838.1:951109-955275 GCF_000327345.1 Myotis davidii | reverse complement strand
AGTCTGCCCTTTATTTTGTGCAGAAAAATGGCATGGGTTGGGAAAGATATACTGTTCTGCTCAGAGTACTACTGAAAGGTGGAGAGGGCACGTGGCCAGCTTTTCAGATTAGTAGTCCCTTGATATACAAGACGGTGCATAGCAGGGAGGTAAAACTAAAATGATAGCCCATATTTTCAAGCACTAACTCTGTAATCACAGCAAACTTAAAATTCTGCTTGCCCAAGCTAAAGTGTTTATTTTATCCATAAAGTCCCTGTGCTTCAGAATAAGATACCTGATTCTAAGTCTCAATGTTTCCTTTATTAGCTGTTTGACCTTGGGCAAAGTTTCACTAACTCAATGTCCTCACCTTTCTAATGGGAAATAAAACACCTCATATCTCAGGTTTACCGTGAGGATCGAATGAGGTAATATCTATCAAACGTGTGATGTAATGTAGGTATATTCAGTTGTCCCTTGAACAACTGGGAACTGGAAGGGCCACTTATATGCAGAATTGTGTCACTATGTACCTCTCCTCCTTAACTTCATGGCTGGGAGCCCATCGATCTGGAGGGTCTCCTGGGTGCATTGATCTAAGCCCTTTTGTCTCAGAGACTTGAGCATCCACTGATTTTGGTGTCTACCGGGCATCCGGGAACCAATCCCCTGTGGATACTGAGGGTCAACTTAAGTGTTGGGAGAGTCAAATGTTATATATGGCTTTTCAACTGTGCAGTGGGTTGGCACCGCTAACCTTCACATTGTCCAGGGTCAATGGTAATAAGCACTTGGTAACTGATAACTACCAGCACCACCAAGACAGTCAGCATTTCCATTGTTCTCATTAGATTCCCAGCCTCCATTTTTCTAGGGCTGCGCGTTTTCATATTTTTCTCAGCCTCAATGGATACTTCATTCAGAACTTGAGGGAAATCATGTTATAGTCTAACTAAACATCAGTCTAACATCATTCCTTGAATTTCAATGCTGTGTTTTAATTTGATTTATGTGTATTGTTTATTTTTTCACACAGTCCGAGATCATTTGTCTTTAAGTGAAGGGATCAAAGATATTGATATTATGATAATAGGTATTTATGGTTTCATTATTGTAATTATTTCTGTTTTGTTTAAGTTTTTACCCTCCCACTTTCTTTTCATTCTGATCTAGCCTCCTGGTACCATTCCATCAATGTACTTGACATTAGGCATTAAAAATAAAAGTTACATTGTGTGGGTAAATGAAAATAATGCAGAAATTAGAGAGACATCAAATAGTAAGCCAGTCCCTTGCCCCCCCCAAATTGCTTGGTCCACTGATAGTTTTAAAGGTGAAGCAGATCCTTTACTGTCCAGTTCTTTCCCCTCTTGGCCTCACAGCCTCACCTTGTTTCCTGCCAGCACGTCACATCTTACAAGACACAAAGAGCGCGCAGTCTCCCCGGCCAGCACAGAGGAAGCTCTGACACAGCTCCCTTGGCTCCCTTGTCTTTTCATCGTCGCTGTCTAGAAAGGCATTTGGGTCACGAATGGGAGTTGAATGGAAGGGGGAGCATTTCTGTTGCAACTTCTGAGAGAAGGAGCATGTTATTAGTCGGATCAGGACAGATCAAGCTCAGGTGCAAGTCGTACAATTAAAAATATAGCGACTTAGGCAAAATAGAAAATAGATTTCTTCCTTACAAAGGCAGGCAGAGGTCGGTGTTTCAGGGCTCATAGTTGCTTCGTGGTTCCGGGAGCACAAGAATTTTGCCCTTGTTTCTAAGCCCTCCTTGCTTATAACAATACAATCTCTTCATAATTCAAAGTAGCTGCTGATGTCCCAGCCGCTGTATCTATATTCCACACAGCAGGCAGGATGGAAAAAGGAGGAACTCTTAGGAGGACCCCAAGAATATCATTATAACATGTCTTTCTCCACCTTAACATGTGGACTTGGTAGCCACATCTGGTAAGAGGGATGATGAGGAATGAGACACGTAGCGCTCGGCAATGTGCACAGCTGAAGTGTCAGGATGTGTTTCTATGAAATAAAGGGGAAATGGATATTGGGAGGTAGCTGTCCTGTGACACATCTGCTCAGCATGTGGGTGGAAGTGCTCTGTCTCACATTAGTGGGCAGGTACCGATGGGGGTACCAGGTGTGCTCTGAACAGCTGGCATGGGGTGTGTTTGTGGGGAAGTGAAACCCAGGTGTAAGGAAGAGGATTCCAGGACTCCTGCACCAAATGCCCCCCCCCCCTTTTCTTTTATTAACAGGCACTTCCTTGGCTGCTGTGGCTCAGTTGGTCGGGCATTGTCCTGTACACTGAAAGGTCATGGGTTTGATTCCCAGTCAGAGCACACACCCAGGTTTTGGGTTTGATTCCTGGTCGAGGTGCCTGTAGGAAGCAACTGTTCATTGTTTTTCTCTAACATCGATGTTTCTCTCTCTCTCCCTCTCTCTATAACAATAAAAAAAAATAGACACCACTTTGTGTGTGAAATTGAGAAAAACACCATAGCATAAAGAGCTTAAAATCCAAGTGTGTTCACGTGGCCAGCTCAGTTGAACAAGAAAGCTTTAATTATGGGGAAATTTTTTGATAGGTGTTAGAGCTGCTTGAACTCTAACTTTATATCCAAAGAAGGCTCATTTCTACCCACATTTGATTAACTTTTAATATGGACAAGGAACATCCAACACGGAGAAGATGGCATTAGGGAAAGTAGCTCATCAACCTGAGAGTAACAAAGATCCGACCTGGGATGGATCTCAGCTGCAAGGCTCCAGGATCCCACATGGTGATCCTCGGGCTGCCACTAACATTGAGTGGGATTCTGCTCTTTAAACCTGACAGTAGGGGCTGTCTCCATGGTAGCAGGCATGGAAGCATCTGCTGTATGCATGGCTGTTCCCTTGCATGGGTCATGCAAGTGGCAGGCCTTCTAATTCCAGCTTCCCATAAGATCCGAACACAAATGCCCGCTTGGCCCTTCTCACTGATCCATGAACCACTCTAGAGCCAGGCTGGGCGTGGGCCTCTCCTCTTTTCTTCTCCATCAGCCTGCAACAGTGATTCGTCCGGGTGATCCCACTAACAGAGGGGTAAAAACTGAAGTTGTAGCCCTCTCCAGTGCTTCTGGGATTTATCAAAACCCACAGGGAGTTTCACCACAGGCCCCTCACATGAAGGTCTCTGTGCAGGAAAATCTATAAGCTGGGGTGACTTCTGAGCCAAATTAAATTTTATGGCTCAAGAACTGTTTTGCTTGATTTTCACCACCATTATCATGCAAAGAAAATGAGTTCAGGTTCTGTTTACACAAAAGCTTACTTCAGTGGACACAGGCTTTATGTTAGTGGCAGGGAAATATTTGCATCTGCACATTGATATGTAGTGAAATGGGCTGTAAAAGATACGATCAATTTTCTATTAAAAGTGAAAAGGCCAGTGGAGTCAGATGCAATAGGGGCTTTTCCCATTTGTCATCCAGGACTGTTTGGCAGTTTCACATTAGCTGTGGACCGCACCAGCCAGCATGCCTCGGGAAAGCTAGAAAGTGCGCACATGTACACAAACACATGTACAGTACAGACTGTGTATGTGCGCCCACAAAACACACTTGCTATTCAAGCAAACCAACACAGTCACGCAGCAGAGACATGCACACACGGGTAGAAGCACACTGGCCAAATGATACAGTGACACAGTCAGGAGTGACAACTGCCAAATCATGTGAAAACAAGATGAAGGCTCATGGACATAGGTGCCCAGAGACCTGGAGACCCTTATATAAGCACATCAAACACATCGAAGCACAAGGGTGCATCTTTGTGGATGCTCATAGGTACACACACACACACACACACACACACACAAGTATGCAAAGACAGACCCAGAGTCAAAGGCAGACAGGCACACAAAGATCGACACTTAGGTCCACATACCAACAAGTCCTCAGCATGTGCATGTGATGCTCAAAGACAAAGCCCCCTCCCCCGCCCCACCTCACATGCAGCTCACTGAGGCCTCTTTACCTCTGATTAACTAACTATATTTGCATTTTCTACTGAGTCCCACCAAGCGGTTCTTTGTACTTGGAGTCTTTGTTTACTCTTCCTTTTCCTTTGTCTGTTATACTTGGAATTCTTTGCGGTCTAATTGTTTCAAAGTATTTTTCTTATGTTTAATTCTCACA
>NW_006284838.1:950461-950998 GCF_000327345.1 Myotis davidii | reverse complement strand
ATGGCTCTTATCCATTTGTAGTAATTTTACTATTCTCCCTTTATCCTTACCTCTTTCCAGCCATTTAACTTTACCCTGTATCCTCTTTATGTCAGGATTTTCTCTATTGCCCATCATTACCCCATCTTTCCTCATTCTGCCCTCCTTTAACAATGCCATTAGGAATATCTGGCTGGCCTTCTGCCCTTGAAAATGAGATTCCGTGTCTTCTCCCGTTGGTTTAGAAATCCAACCTAGTTTTTGAGGTCTCCTTTCCATTTCAGGACTTAGAGAGTATTCTGCATACTCTTGCAGGTATAAGTATCACAGAGTTTAGTACTTAATTTTTCTTTCATTCCTGTAGAGTAGATCAATTTTGTCTCCCTGCCTGAAATATAAACCTTCTGAGGGCAGGAACTCCACTTTATTGGGACCTTGCCTTGCATTTCGCAAGCTCCAGCTGGCTCTGGTGGGGCTGTGGAGGCCTCTGCACCCTCATTGTGCACCAGGGCCTCTTCAACTGATCACACTCAATGCCTCATCTGCAGTCCTTTCTAG
>NW_006284838.1:946883-950287 GCF_000327345.1 Myotis davidii | reverse complement strand
TGCCTGTCTCTCCATCCCCTCCTGCTGTCCGCTGCTGGGCACTGCCCTGCTCCAGGCCCTCACCAGGGTGAGGAGAGGCAAGATCATTGCCTTCCAATGGCCTCTTGCTTCCAGTTTCCCTCCCTTCATCAGCCTTCTCACCACCAGAAATGTAAACCTGATCTTATCATTCCCATTAACTCTTTACTGGCTGAAGAGTGCCCTATGATAAAACCCACCTCCTGTAGCAGGCAGTGACTTTTTCAGTGTTGTCTTGACCAACCCTCTCAGTTGAGCCATTGCTTCCTCTATTTCATTCCTCTAAATGCTGGAAATGTCACACCTCTGAGCACCAGTTAGCAATCTCCCCTTTGCTTAAATGCTTCATTTTACTGTTCTTCCTGGGAAACTGCCATACATCCTTCAAGATCAGTTCTGAAGGCTTCCATGACTTGCCCTGGGAAATTAGACATCTCCGTAACCCTTTGTACAAATCTCCAGGCGAGCACTCATCATGAGGTTAGCTGTTCTCACATCTTTCTCTTTAAAAGGGTGTGAGTCCACAAAGAACAGACACTGGGTCTTATAGATTGCTGTCTCTGCCATACAGTACCAGGCACGTAAGGAAGGGCGTTGATAGGTACATGGATAATTACCTCTACCAGGATATAACTCTCATGCAAGGAAAATACTGCACCATAGGCATAAGTACATGTTTCATGGGGTGATACCTAATTATTGCACACCTAAAAAAGTACTGTATTTTTTATATATTGTTTCATTTAATTCTAACAACTCTCTGAGTAATTGCTATTATGAGTAATTGCCCATTTTCTCCATGAGAAATCTGAGGTCCAGAGAGATTAAGGATTTTCCACGTTTAGGTCTGTTTCCTTCTTTTTAACCCAGAGCCCTCATATTCTTTCATCTCACTGATCTAAAATGTGTGCATTAGACATCCTCTCTGCCTCCAACTTGGAAAACTCCGGATTAAACCAACATCAACACGTATCTTGCCTGTCCTGATTCTCACAGTCCTTAATGTATTCACGTGCTTCTCCAAGTTTGGCTGTGCTGCACAGGACTTCCCAGATATATTTGGCCTCAGGACCCATTTCAAGAGTTTCTCATGTGGAATGTGCATTGGGAAATGCAATCTTATACCAAATAAGGATTTTTAGTTACTTCTGGTGTCCTTAATCCTTTGAGGGCCACTCCCCTTTCTCAACTGTCTCTCCAGGGAGCCTATGTATGCCTACCCAGGGACTCCTTCTGTTTTACTGAGATCTGGCAGAAGTGGTTGGCATATCAATTCCCACCCGCTGAGAAGCGAGAGGCAAAAATACCCTTGCTTCTCTCTGTCCAGGCCCAGGTACACAGTCTAGCCCTCACAAAGCACGGGCCCCGGAAAGCAGTGCTGGCTTAAGCACACTGAAATCCATCCTGGTCTTTGGTCTGAGCTGAGTGCTGTGGGGTTGCCTGCACCTCTGCACTTTACACGAGTAGTTCAATTTTGTCCACAGCTGAGAGCAGCAATATGGCATTCCCCGATTCCCTTGGTAATTCCCCAGGCTCAGTGATTCCTGCTTCTCCTGACCTGTTTCACAGCCTGTGGCACTGCTGCTGACCTGGATTCACTCTCCTTAGTGGAACGACATAGCAGCTCAGAAGATGCATGTGTCTGACAACACGACAGCTCCATCCCTGTGAACTGCACGCACGCATGCATACACACACACACACACACACACACACACACACACACATGCTCAAAATCAGAGAAGCCTAAGTTCCATCCTTTTTCCAGGACTTAAGATCTGCGCTCTTCTGCTTACTAGTTTGGACAAGATACTAAAGAGCACAGCCTCCCCTCTCCTTGTCTGAACAATGATGGGAACAGTCTACTGAGCAGGACAGTTGAGAGGATTAATAAGATAGCTCAGTGCCAAGAATATATAGAGCAGCCATCATTTACTGTTTATTTTATTAGTATTTTTTAGTTTTATATTTTAATGTTTTGCATATTACATTTCTCACAAACTATCAAGGCCTCCCAATTTCGTTGTTGTTTTAACTAAAGAAACACTAAAAGAATAACCTATTGATTTTTCTACAAAGAGCTGTAATTATCTGAATAACTTAATAAAAAATATAAGAAAGGTTACCAATGAAACATTATGTTCAATATTTTGTTTCCAAAGTAAATTTTAAAATACTCTTTATAGGTAAAGAAACTGAGTTTCTGATAAATCCATTAGCACCCAAGTTTAAAAATTAATGTGATGAGTGAGTGCAACCACAACATTGGAGATAAAGTGTTTTGGGTGTGTATATTATTGATAATATATTCTAAGCTAGTGGATCTCAAACTTTTGGTCTCAGGAAGCCTTTATATTCATAGCAACTACTGAACACTCCCCCAAGAACTCTTGTTTCAGTGAGCCATATCTATTAGTGTTTATAATGCTAAAAATTAAAATAAGAAAACAAAATTATTGCTTAATTTAAAAAATAAAAATATTGCATGCTAAATAAATAACGATTTTAATGAAAAATACGTTATTTTCCAAAACAAAAGGCAGCATTCCTTCAATTATCTATTTATATAATAGAGGGATATGCAAATTAGCCGGGATGCCATAACATTGAACAGCAGGGACCTGAAGCTTCATGGTGCCTAGCCCGGGCCAGGGATATCAGGCTGTGCCCCCCGCCCTGCGGGGCTTGACAGGGGACCTCAGGCTGTGCCTCCCACCCGGGCACTAGGCTGGGGGATCTCAGGTTGTGCCTCCCACCTGGGCACTGGGCTGGGGGATTTCAGGCTGTGCTCCCTGCCCGGTGGGGCATGTTGGGGCCCTCAGGCTACTCCCCTCACCTGGCAGGGTTTGACCAGGGACCTGAGACTGTGTCCCCCACCCCGCTCCGGGCAAGGGGACATGAGGCTGCTCACCCCACATGGAAGGGCATAGCGGGGATGGGGCCGGCCGGGTTTGGGTCTCACCCAATGGGGGAGGGTCCGGCTGGGTCTGGATTTTCTGCATTTTTGAAGCGTGTGAGGGTGGTGGGTGGGGACTTGACTCTAGATCCCATGGCACTCCCCAGACTCTGACAGGAGGGAGAATTTTTGAAACATTTTACTGATTTTCTTTCATCTCTGACACTTCTATTATAGAGAAAGGGCAAATAGCAATATTAAAATATTTCCTCTAATTAATTCCCTTTAAATGTGCACAAATTTCATGCACCAGGCCACTAGTCTAGAATAATAAAAGTGTGATATGCTAATTAGACCAGACAGCTGAATGACCTTCCGGACATAGCCACAGCAGTGGGGGCCGAGGCAGAGACTGTTAGGGGTGATCAGACAGGCAGGTGAGCAGTTAGGGGAGATCAGGCAGGCAGGCAGGCAGGTGAGGGGTTAGGCG
>NW_006284838.1:932673-946333 GCF_000327345.1 Myotis davidii | reverse complement strand
TCTCCAACTCTGGGGCCTCCACTGCTGAAAGGTTTCTGGCCTTTGCTTACAATGTTGCAATCCTGCTGGATGAAGCCCAGGGGAGTAAAGCAGGTTTCTGGGGTTTTGTTTAGCCTCTATATTTGTTACATAGTTGCTTAGAGTTGCAGCTCAGAGGCCTGCAGCTGCAGGGGGGAACATTGGAGTCCTCCATCACTGAAGCAAGCAAGCCTCATGTTAGTTTCAAGCTGCCTGGCTGCCGGCCGCCATCTTGGCTGGCAGTTAATTTGCATATCGCCCTGATTAGCCAATGGGAATGGTAGCGGTTGTACGCTAATTACCATGTTTCTCTTTTATTAGATAGGATATGAAAGATGACTGTGTGTACTATGAGGTTGTCTAAAGGTTCCATCCATGTGGTTGCCCTGTTGTTTCCCAAGGCGTTTTCCTCACCCACGGGGTCAATCCTGGCTCCCAGGAACAACAGCCACTTTTTGTAAGAGAGAAATATAAAAAGCACAAGCAATGGGCTTTTAAGAAAATGGTGTGAAAAATGCGTGCATCCTTCCAACTACTTATAGTTCCATTGGGATGGACTTGGCCAAATGGCCAGGCTAAAACTTCGTCATGGAGGAAGTGGTTCCATTTTAAAGGAAGATGTAGAGAGTGGGTACTGGGGAAAATTAGCCCTATCCACTGTGGCAGGGAAAACCTTTAAAACACTTGAAAGGTGCTGAAAGCAGCCCACAGTCTTAATCATAGGACAGATTAAAATTTTTGTTTATGTATGTTAGCAATAAATTTTTAACATATTAAAAAACAAACCTAATCCTTGAGATATTTTGCAAAAACTGAATATATACAATTATATTTTGACATTCACCTTTAGGAGGGAAATCAATTCCTTGGGGACCTAGTAAATAGATTTGTCCAAAGGAAGAATGTGTTCTTTTGGAGGTCACCATATCCTACAAAATGTAAATAAACTGGTGTCTGACTGGTTTGTGGAATTTGTTTTTGGACTTCATTAAAATCCCAAATTTCTAACTAGAAAAAAGAAGGGAAAACATTAACTTACTGTCAAAATGTAAAATGTCTGGATGGAGGTCCCTTCAAAGTCTCATGCCTGTGAGCTGGTAAACATTGAGAGCTAATTTGAAATGAGATGCTTAATTACATAATTTCATTCCAATTAAGCTGCTAATTAATTGACAGGACATCTTCCAGTGCTTTCCATAGTGCAAGTAAAAGGCAGCAGCATCTTGAGCCTGTTACCTGTGACCCATTGGGAAAGATCAGTAAATAACAATTTAAGGGCTGGAAACAGAGTTTGTTAAAAATGAAAATAAAAGGCCAGCCCCAGGGAAATGCAGGCTCAGGACCACCTCTGACTCATGGTCCTTTAATTTTCTTATTAGGTCCTTTCTTGAGAGAGAGTAATGAAAACAAAAACGAAACAAAAAGAACAACAAAAACTCTTAGAACTTACTAAATGCTAGCCATGTAGTAGGAATTTGCAAAAGAAATGTTAGGCAATAAAGCAGTTGTTTTAAGGAATAGTGCTTTCTGGGAGTTAGGCAGTTAGCTTTGTCCCTTCCACCCTCTAACTCACCTTGCTGTCTTTCTTGTCCTTCTGTCCATAAGCCTCTTCAAGCTTTGCCCTGCAGATAAATTGGAGGTGTCCAGTTAATCTGTTCAGAGTGCAGTTATATTTGTGTTAACAGTGAAAAGAATTCTAAATTGAAACAATTTTTCAAAATAAAATGCATTCTTTTACTACTTGCATAGTTCAATCTATTGGACTGGGAAGATATAATATAGGAATAAACATCATTCATATACACATCATGATATAATTCTTACCTCACTCATGCTGAAGAAGATATTACTAGAATGTTGTTTTTTTTTTCATCAGTTAATAAAAACAGAAGCAAAAATTTGTGGCGCAAGCTTATATCTTGCAATTGGTTTTATATTAATGAAGAATAAAATAAGGTCAAGTGCAGATTGATTACCCAATATGAAGGCTTTCCTGTGGCTTATCACACTCCATTATCACCCAGTGTCTCACTGGCATTATGTGTCTTTATTTTTAAAACTAGAGGCCCGGTGCTCCCTCAGCCTAGCCTGAGCCCTCTTGCAATCCGGAGACCTCAGAGGATGTAGCAGTATGCCAAGCGGCAGGCGGCCAGAGCGGAGCCTGAGCCAGGGTGGGGCACCATGCCACTCACACTCATCCTGGCCTGCTGCACCTGTCGCCACTGCTAGGTGGCGCTGCCTGTGCAGTCGGGAGAGGCTCCTGTTATTGCTGCTGTGCTTTTCAGCCATGAGTCAGGCTGCTGGCTGAGTGGTGCACCCCCTGTGGGAGTGCACTGACCACCAGGGGGCAGCTCCTGTGTTGAGTATCTGCCCCCTGGTGGTCAGTGCACATCATAGTGACTGGTCAACTGGTTGTCCGCCTAGTTCCAGTCGTTCGGTCGTAACAGTCGCTTAGGCTTTTGTATATATTCTAGAGGCCTGATGCACAAATTCGTGCAGGGAGCTCAGCCCTCACAGCCTTGGCCGCCTTGTGGCCCTGGCTGCCTCACAGCCCCGCGGCCCCACCCACTGGTCGTTCCAGAATGTTGTTCTGTCATCTGTTTTAATTAGCATATTAGCTTGTTATTATATAGGACAGATAGTCTTTGAAAAGGTGGGTTTTCTCATAGATATAGCAACTATTTTGCATATTTCCAGTTCCCTGTCATGGGTAGGAGGAGAAATCTCATCGCTTCCAGTCTATATGTCTGTGTCGGCATGAAGTTGTTAGGAACCACCTAAGTGAATAAGTGACTCAAGAGTTCATTGCTGGAAAACAAGGTAATTTCTTTTGCAGAAGCATGGGAACCCCAAAGATATTATAACTCACGGAGATTGTGAAAGAGCAGACAGTATCTCATTCATCTTCCCCTCATGCTCCCACTCACATACCTAAATCCTCACCAATAAAGAGGAATCCAGTGGGAATCGGAGGAGAAACTTCTTGGCTGTTCTTGCTGAAGTGATGGTTAACTTTTCCTCCAGGCACAGCCAGTGCCTGGAATCACCTCCAAGTCTCCTTCCTAAAAGAGCGAGGCAGCCACTTTGTCTAGGATGCCCTGGCATTGCATCTCCAGTTCTGGCCACTTACAGGATGAGTCAGCCTGACACTGGAAGGTCCACTTCTATAAATGCCTCAGAATTTTAACCTGAACCCCACAAACCCTTCAGGAAGTGCACACGCTTCCTTTATATACTGCAACACCAATTGAGGAGCAGAGTGGAAACACAGGCTTGTGATAAGTAAATATCTGGTGTGGTCATAATGAAGCCCTTTCAATTTTATTGCTGTTGAGTGGATGACTGAATCAGAAGTCACCGGATTAGTCCATATTTGGACAAACATTTATGGGCTTATATAGATATGAAATATATGTAAACATATATATAAATAAAATGCATCAATGGATATTATAAACTTTTGGACATTCAAGTTCATGTATGAAATTCAGAGGCTTCAGTACACTGGATTTCCCATGGGCTGGCAAAACTTCTGGTTTTCTTCCCATGGTAGATTCACCTATAACATAGGTAGTCCATTAATGAAGACACATGGGGAAAGTGGTCATCACTTTGCCAAGCTCAGGTTTGCACTCATGTCATAAGCATCTTATTTCCACTAGATTAGAGCCCATGTAGGGTGTCATCCAACAACTAGAAGAGACCTTTTGGTAGGTGTTTACTGTAATTCGGTTTATTTTTATGTATTTATTTTAGTTCAATGTAAAATATAAGTAAATGAATAAAATAAAATCTTTAGAATGTATTTTTTAGACCTCAGATGTTAAGTATTCCTTAGTGTGAATGTGATAAATCACATAGAGACTGGTATATTCCTAAGGTTCTCAGTGGAGATGGTGAAATGGACAAAAAATTGGCTTAACATCCCTAAGGCTCTTATTTGCTATGTTCTTGAGGTAAGAGAGTTTTAACTGGCTTCTTATATTTCATTAAGGCATCCTCACCTCTGGATATCTAATCTAATAAAAGCCAAACATGTAAATTGACCGTACCTTCGCTATGCCTTAAGCCACGCCCACCAGGCGATGTTTCAGCAGCAGAGGCTTCAGGGCTGGAGCCAGAGCTAAAGCTGTCCCAGAATAAAAAAGAAAAGAAAAAAAGGAGAGGCTGGGAGCTTCAGTCACCTGCCAGCCTGAAAATGGCCCTCAGCCCGTCACCCAGACTGGCCAGGCAACCCAGTGGGGACCCCCCTCCCTAAATGGGCTGTGGTCAGCCTGAAAACAGCCATCAGCCCCTCACCCAGGCTGGCCAGGCACCATAGCGGGTCCCCCACCCTGATCCAGGACACCCTTCAGGGCAATCCAGCTGGTCCCCACCCGTGCACCAGGCCTCTATCCTATATAATAAAAAATTAATATGCAAACTGACCCTAACAGCAGAAAGGCGGCGAATGACTGGTCACTATGACACACACTGACCACCAGGGGGCAGACGCTCAATGCAGGAGCTGCCCTCTGGTGGTCAGTGTGCTCCCACATGGGGGAGCTCTGCTCAGCCACAAGCCAGGCTGATGGCTGCCAGTACAGCGGTGGTGGTGGGAGTCTCTCCCGCCCCCTCAGCAGCGCTAAGGATGTCTGATTGCAGCTTAGGCCTATTCCCCGCTGGCAAGTGGACATCCCCAGAGGGCTGCCGGGCTGCCAGAGGCATGTATGATTGCCATCTTAGGCCCAATCCCCCGGGGAGCGGGCCTAAGCCAGAAGGCAGTTATCCCCCGAGGGGTTCCAGACTGCAAGAGGGCACAGGCCAGGCTGAGAACCGCGCCCCCCCCCCCCCCCCCCCCCCGCCGAGTGCACAAATTTTCGTGCACTGGGCCTCTGGTGCATATCATAAATATGAAAACTTTATGTGTGGTGATTAAAAGTCTTAATAATTATTTTACATTTCTTGAACTACTTTTAAAGATATTTCTAAAACTCATGTTTTGCTATTAATCATTTGTCTCCTGAAACTGTATAGCTAAATAAAAGTTTTAATTTATACTATAAAGCTACAATACTCAAAAATAGTATTGTACTGGCATGAAAACAGATATATATACCAGTGATGGCGAACCTTTTGAGCTCGGCCTGTCAGCATTTTGACAAACACTAACTGAACTCTGGTGTCACATATAGAAATTTTTTGATATTTGCAACCGTAGTAAAACAAAGACTTATATTTCTGATATTTATTTTTTATATCTAAATGCCATTTAACAAAGAAAAATCAACCAAAAAAATGAGTTCACGTGCCACCTCTGACACGCATGTCATAGGTTCACCATCACTGATATAGACCAATGAAACGGAATAGGGAGCCCAGAAATCCTCACTTATATGATCAATTAATCATCAACAAAAGAGGCAAATATATACAATGGAGTATAGACAGTCTTTTCAATAATTGGTATTGGGAACATTGGACAGATCAGTCAAAATAACGAAATTAGGCCTAACCAGTTAATAAAAATATATTAAAAAACAAAAACAAAATAATGAAATTAGACCACTTTTTTATAATATGCAAAAATAAACTCAAAATGAATTAAAAACTTAAAATGTAATACCTGAAACCACAAAACAAGGAAACATAGGCAGTAAAATCTCTGACATTGCTTTTACAGTATCTTTTTGAATATTTCTTCTCAGGCAAGGGAAACAAAAGAAAAAATAAACAAATGGTACTACATCAAACTAAAAGAGCTTTTGCACAGCAAAGGAAGCCATCAACAAAATGAAAACAGCCTTCTGAGGGGAAGAAGATATTTCCAAAGGATACATCTTATTAGGAATTAATATCCAAAATTTATAAAGAACTCATACTACTTCACACCAAAATATACAAAGAGTCCTATGAAAAAATGTGCAGAGGACTGACTAGAAATTTTTCCAAGAGGACATATAGATGACAATACATGAAAAAAAATCGTGTTTTCCCATATGCAAAGTTGATAATGGTTCTAGTTTCCTATTTAATTAACCAAAATAGCTAAACATCTATAAAAATATGGGTTAAAAGATATGATCCTTGCTTCTATATATATCTAAAAATCAGTTATTCATTTTGTTCAGACGGAGAATAAATGGAAAGTTGGGAGTTATAGGTCTTGCTGTTCATGGACAACCCTTCCTACTTGCTCTGTGACCTTGAACAAATCAGGCTACCTCTGTGTCTCTGGACCAGGGCAGGAGCTCTGAGCTGCTAAGTAGAGAAAAAGCTAGTGTAGATGCCTTGAACAATAGCACATCAGAGGCAGAGTGCTCCCAGGGTTGGTTAATTCATTGCCTTAACGACAATATCTGAGATCTAGGTTTGCTTCCCAACCATCTGTCCTGCCATACTCAGTATCTCAGTTTTGTTCTCATGTTTTCCCCCTCATGCACACATGTTGGCTCTGCAGGACCAGGCATTACACATAGACATAACAACTCCAGAGGAGGGAGAATGAATGTGTTTTTGCTGTTCTCTTCTTCATAAGACTGAGAGACTATATCCCACAATTCCTTATTCCCAGGATTTCCTTACCATGGCATTGGTCATAAGTGGGTTACCTAACACTCTAGCCAACCACAGGAATAGTCAGAATGCTCTGATTGGGTAAAGCAGAGTGAGATCCTCGATTGGTTAGCTCCTTCTGATTGGCGAGGTTAAACTGATTTATCACAGAGCTGGAGAGATGGCGGTTTCTGTCCTGAAGGTTGGATACATGGATAAAATTTTGTTTAGGATTTAATGGACTTGGGTAACAATGAAGACTATCTGCTGATGCCTTAATTTCTTTATCTTATGAAATGAGGGAAATACCAATTCTAAGTAAGGCACAGTAATTTTTTTAGACTAAATGTTAGTACATGCATTTATAAGCTGGCTCATGACTTTCAAATGAACATCGGTGCTTTTATTATGAGTCTAAGGCTCCAGTTTAGACACTAGTATAACTCTGGCCTCTTCTTCACTTGCTCTTCATTGTTCAGCCAAGGCTTCCAGAGTTCATCATTTACTCCTTGCCATAGCTCTGACATTACCGACTACACTGATCGACACAACAGTTACATTCTAAATCCATGTGATGGCGGAAGGCACTAACTACATGGCTGCTGATCCCGTTCCTTTCTTACCAAGTCTGCCAGCAGCCATTAGTAATGTGTGGAAAAATGCAATATCAAACATATATATATATATATCAAGAGCTATTTTTTGAAGGTGATTCAACAATAGGTAAGTTTATTCTACATTGTAAAAGGACTGTGTATTCTTTCTTTCTGAGTCTGTACAAGGAGAATTCAAAGGGCCTTCATGCTCTCTGACCAGGCACTTTAATTTTCCTTTATTCTGGACACTCTTGAGTAAGGCCTTTCTGCAAATCCACTCAGAGGGGTCGTTTTGTCCTCAGCCTCAGTGGTGCCCATTTTCCTCTGCCCTGGGATTTGTTCGTCACTGTGTCTGGTCCTGTGGTTGAGATTCTTGGCCAACTGTTCTAAGAGGAGCACTCCCCTCTTTATTCTCTGGGTCGTATTTCCCTCTGCACTTATTTGCTTCCATCAATGCAAAATACTGAAAGGTTCCAATTGATTTTGCTTCTAAAAACATGAAAGGTCTGTTTTTCTGGCTTCAGTATTTCCTAAGGAAATACCTCTGATCAATATGTGTGAGAATTAAAGAGAAAATTCAAACTCCTCCTCTGATTGTCAGGAACTCGAAGCAACCTGTTTACCCACTTGGGTTCTTCCCAGCAGAAAATGTTAACAATTGAAATTATCACCATTATGCAGTATGTTCAATTATACAATCAATATAATTGCCTAATGGAAATTATACAATAAATATAATTGCTGCTTTACTCCTGTGCAGTATTTCACTGGCACTTCACATGTATTTTGTCCTTTAATTAGTAACAGGTGTAATTATAGTACTGTGCTTAGGGCTGAAGCCAGGTAATTGGCAGGAGTTGGCAGAGGGTATGGCTATTGAATAGGGGCCTTTGTGGCTCTTTGTCTACAGGGATTGCCTGAGGACACCCCGCAGTCCATAGTCAGGCTGACCAGTGGAAGCTTTTAGCATAACCCTAGATCTAAGATGCCCTGTAGTCCCTGAGACACATTGCTTTGCTATACTTCCCTCTTGACTTCCAGCACCCTTTTGTGTATATTCATTGACTAGATGAATGTATTCATCCATTCATTTGGCAAGTATTATTGAACGCTGTTTATGTGCCAGGTACTAGCCTATGTGCAGGGGAGATTTAGTGAACAAGAGTGGCACTGACTTAAAGTCTAGTGGATAAAAGCAGAGACTGCACCGGAAATAAACCAAGAGATAGATATTATGGTGCTAAGTGCTAAGGAGAAAGACTGCTGTAACATCACAGTGTGTTTCGGTTGGGTGGTCAGCGAGACCTTTCCAAGATGTGAAGTTTGACGTAAGAAGTTCGTGAACTGGCAGGTGGTTTAGGCAAAGGTTGTGGCAACTGCAGAGGCCCTGAAGGGGAGCAAGCTTAGGAACGAACCTATAGTGTTAAGGATGGTGAGGAGGAGAGAGAGTGTGTGAGAGAGAGACAATGGCATAAATAAAATGTAAGGTATACTGGAAGACATATTTTAGAAGACCTTTAAGTCATGATAAGACATTTGACATTTATCCTAAGTGCAATGAGAAACTAGTGGAGGGTTTGGGGAGGGTAGCGGCATACCTTGATTTATATCTTAAAAAGCCTACGCTGCCTGCTTTTTAAAAGATAGATTGTAGAGGAGCAAGAATTGAAGGAGATCAGCTGGGGGAAGCTCCAGGTGGGTGTTGCGTGCTCAACTTCGGATGATGCCAGTGAAGATGGAAAGAATGGAGTGATCAGGGAAAAAGGAAGGTAGAGCCCCATTGTCTGTGGATGGAGTTAATGTGAATGGTGAGATAAAGACTGAAATCCTGGATGGTTCTAAGCTTTGGGCACAAAAATGACTGAAATGGGAAAGGTTTGTTTTTTTGGTGTGTGTGTGTGTGTGTGTGTGTGTGTGTGTGTGTGTGTGTGTGTGTGGTTTGGGGGGCGGGGAGTTTTAAGAATAGCTAAACAAACCTTGTTGCATTTGAAATGCTATTAGACATCCGGGTAGACTGTAGGATAAATATCCCAAAGCCATTACTTCTAGACGTAAATATGAGACTCAATAATACTGTGATAGAATGACTCATGGATGAGGGAGAAATAAACATTAGATATAGAAGACAGAAGGACTTCCCAGAATTGAACTGGGAGTTGCTGGGACATTTAGAGTTTCCATATAAGAGTCAGCAAAGAAAATTCAGAGAGAGCTGCCTGTGAGGTAGAAGGAAAAGTACGGACCTGTAAATGCCACTTAATTGGAGAGAAGGCACATCCAGAAGAGAGGGCTTCCCTATGTGACATGTTGCTGTGAGAGTCCCATGAGAGCAGACGTGGTCTTTGGATATGGCAGTGAGGAGGCTGCCTTTGACCTTGTCAAGTGGTTTCAGGGGATTGACTGGGATGCAGGTGTATGTGTGGGTTGAAGATAAAATATGAGGTGATGAGATGCAGACAGCACGCACAGGTGACTTTTGGAAGGAGTGCTATGACACAGCATGACATCAACATGTAGGTGGAAGGGCACGAGGGTCAAAGAAAGGCTATTGGATATTTTGTATGTAAAAAAGTATGGAGAGTGAGGAATGGATAATGCAAAAAGGGAGGAATGTTTCTGTGGAATCAAAGTCCTTGAGGAGATGAGGCATGAAATCCAGAGCTCATGAAGGGCCTGCCTCTGACAGGAGCAGAGGGGGAGCGAGAGTGTGGGCACAGCTTCCGGGAGGCCAGTCCATGAGGTGGTGGGAGGACTGCTGCTGCCTCCCAGTCCTTCGTGATCTGAAGGAGAGAGACGCATCCCTCACATCCCGCATGAGTCAGAGCACGGTCTGAGCGGGAGCTGGGGCTGTAGGAGGGCAGTGGTGGGAGGAATAACCTCGGAAGTTTGACAGAGAGGTGGCGCTGACTTGGGCTTTTACTAAGGCACAGAATCATGCTGCTCTTAGACTTCGATGTCAGCGTTGTCCGGGCTTTTTCCCAGAAGGCTCCCTGCTGAAGTTATGTTACTAAGCAAGACCAAGGAGGACACAAGATGACTTGCTTCTGGCCATCCCATCCTTCTCCCAACACTCCATCCCCTCCCAGGCCTCAGTGACTTTTCCCATGCCTTGTTCTTCTTTTAAAACTTTTTCTCTTTCCTTCCTTTGACTGATTTTTAATTATCTTTCCAAAAATTGTGTTTCAAAGAAGTAAAGAATATTAAATTTGGTGATATATGTAAAGGGCTTAGAATGTTGCTCCAAAGATATAGAAAGTGTTTGCTATTTTTGTTATTTTGTGTGATCTGGTGTGGGCTTATGTATATTCTCATTGTAAATTTCTCTATAAACTTATGCTGTGGATGTTGACCCATCTTTTTTCCTCAAAATTTAATGTTGTGCTTATAATCAGAAGGAAAGTATATTTTCTAGACAAACAGCACTGGATGGTGAAAAAAAGAATGTGAAGGACCATGATATGTATCTAAAGTGATACAAGAAGGAATAGGACTATTCTGGAACTCAAAGCAATCTCTCGTAAACTTGAGAAACAAACAAAAAAAAAGATCTTGAGGTCTTTAGGCTATTCATGTTTTCCTTTTTAGAAAAATTTGTCTCTAAATCTTTGTTTCCAAGTCTGTAATTATTATAAACAAAACAGAGGCAATCACTAACCTGCTCATTGATGTAACTGCTGTGTTTAAATTGCTTTTGACGTCTTACAATATTACCCGTGATACTACATTGACATTGTCTGATCAAAAGAGAGAACATTTAATTATAAATGTGCAAAGCATCCAGAGTTAAACATCAGTGAATGTTTTGTACACAATAGCTGAGGCTACCTTATGAAAAGTAAAGCCTTGCATATGCGTTACATTAGAAGCCCCTGGTTTAATCACTTAGCTATCACTGAACTGTTAGTTATTCATCACTTAGCCATCACGTCATATTCACTGAAATTGTAGAAAAGGAAACTGAAAACATCATGAAGAAACACACAGCTTATCTGCTACTTCAGTGATCTTTCAGATGCAATATGGAAGAAGAAGATGTATAGACACTATTTTCCCGTGTAGCAGATCAAACAAAGGGCAGATTTTTATCCTTACAGTGGCTCCTAGGGGGAAAGAAGATGGTTTAGAAGGAGAGAATAACATCTGTAATTCTTGGCTATCTTATAGTGAGGGCACAGAGAAATGCTTTACAGAGAGGTAACAGCACTACATGTGCTGACTCCTTGAGTGCATGGACTTGATTTGCTGTATGTGGTTCAAACAAGCAAAGGAGAAGCATCAACCCCAAACTTCCTACACAGTCAGTCCTTAGGAACCTACATTCTTTTGGGGAAAGGCTGTATTTCTATCCGATGTTAAAAAAAATGTTCCTTCATCCATTTATTCATTCACTCTTTCTTCTGGTTTGAGTTAACAGACTATTAGTTAGAGTTAGGTGTAAAGCCCAGATTCTAACTGTACTGTACTGTACTTTAAATAACTCAGGAAAGGATAAATATGACTACACAATTTCTAAATTAATCCATTGATTCATTTACTTATGTATAATGCCAACTTTCTGAAACCTAACCCGAAAATATTAAACAAATTTGTTGGAGTGCCTGGAATCTTCTCTCCCTGGACCCTAACTCTGGGATGTTGGTTACAGCCCTGCTTAGTTCTCCATGAAAGGAAATGTTCTAGCAGCTGCTTCACTGGGCTGCTTCCTTATCTTGGCTACTGTAAATAGTGTTACAGTGAATATAGGGGTGCTTATACCCCTGTAAATTAGTGTTTTGGGTTTCTTCGGATATATTCACAGAAGTGGAATTACTAGGTCATAAGGCAGTTCCGTTTTTAATCTTTGAGGACCCTCCACACTGTCTTCCACAGTGCCTGCCCCAATTTGCATTCCTACCAACTGTTCACATGGGTTCCCCTTTCTCCACCTCTTCACCAGTACTCGTGGGTTGTTGATTTATTGATGACAGGCATGACGTGATATCTCATTGTAGTTTTATGATTAGTGACTTCGAGTGACCTTTCATATGTCTATTGGCAATCTGTATGTCCTCTTTGGAGAAATGTCTATTCAGGTCCTCTGCTCACTTTTTAATTGGATTGTTTGGGCTTTTTGGTTTTGAGTTGTATAAGTTCTTTATAAATTTTGGATGTTAATCTCTTACCGGATGTATGATTGGAAAATATATTTTTCCATTCAGTAGGCTGTCTGTGTTTTGTTATGATTTCCTTTGCTGTGCAATACTTTTTCATTTGATGTAATCTCATTTGTTTACTTATTTTTTGTTTTTGTTGTTCAAGGAGATACATCAGAAAAAAATATATCTAAGTGAAATGTCAGAGATTTTACTGTCTATGAGTTTTATGGTTTCAGGTCTTACATTTACGTCTTTAATCCATTTTGAATTTATTCTTTTATATGATGTAATCAGATGGTCTAGTTTATTTTCCAACACCATTATTGAATAGATTTCATTTACACCATTATAAATATGATCTTGCCTCATTTGTCATATATTAAATGACCATGTAAACATATTTATTTCTCTAAAAAGATACAGATATATATATGTGTGTGTGTGTTTGTGTATATATATCCCATCTAATAAAAGAGAAACATGCAAATTGACCATAACCCCGACACCCTTCCCATTGGCTAATCAGCAGGATATGCAAATTAACTGCCAACCAAGATGGCACCGGCAGCCACACAGCTGAAGCGAACAGTAGGCTTGCTTGCTCCAGTGACAGAGGAAGCCAATGTTCCTGGCCTGCTGCTGCCAGCCTCTGAGCTGCACTCTAAGCAACTATGTTGCAATTATAGAAGCTAAACAAGCTCCAGAGACCTGCTTTCAGCCACCTTCCGCCTCAGAGCTTAGGGCTGCAGTTATGGCAACAGAGTTTCAATTATAGAAGCCCAACAGACCCAGAAACCTGCTTTCAGCCCTCAGAGCTGGAGCCGGCTCTCAGCTCCAGTGGCAGCTATAGAAGTTAAATAAATCCCATAATCTAAGCCCCGCACTGCTAAGCCCCAGCCCCAGCCGGGTCCCTATGACTATTGGAGATCAGGAAAGTGCCTCTCTGCCTGGGTCGCTGTGGTGATCCAACCATCGGTAAGTAGAAAAGTGCAGCCTGTAGGCAGCCCCCAGCTGCACCTTCTCTCCGGTCGCCATGAGGATCTGGGAGCAGAAAAGCAAGCCTGGCCTGTGGGTAGCCCCAAACTTTCCCTGCTCCCCGGTTGCCATGAGGATCTGGGAGCAGAAAAGCAAGCCTGGCCTGTGGGTAGCCCCAAACTTTCCCTGCTCCCCGGTCACCATGGTGATCCTGGAGCAGAAAAGCAAGCCTGGCCTGTGGGCAGCCCCAAGCTGGGCCTGATACAGGAGCAGGAAAGCCCGGCCTGCGGACAGCCCCCAACTGGGCCTGCTCCCCGGTCGCCATGGGGATCCGGGAGCAGGAGAGCAAGCCCGGCCTGTGGGCAGCTCCAAACTGGGCCTGTTCCCCGGTCGCCATGGCGA
>NW_006284838.1:898917-932171 GCF_000327345.1 Myotis davidii | reverse complement strand
GGAATCCCATCCCTCAGTGCACGAATTTTGTGCACCAGGCCTCTAGAGTGTGTGTGTGTGTATTCAATGGAACAGAATAGAGAGCACAAAATGGTGGGTTTAAGAATGTTGGTCCCCCAGGCCCTTTCTTTCCTTTCCCTTGAGGTAAAGCTGAGAACTTTTTTTTGGGGGGGGGTGGGGAGGGGCGGGTGGGGGTAAAGTGACACTGGGACTTCAGAGCTGAGAGCTTCTAAGGAAGGGCTTGCACTACCCATGCCCTTGAGCCACTGAAAGAGAAAAAGGAACATAAGTTCCAATTCAACTGAGCCAAGTTCAGCTTCAATTAAACAAGCCGAGATGGGCTGCACTGTAGGGATGCAGTCCACGCTGGAGAGACTGAGCTGGGCAGCATGTAGATGCAATTGCAGTCACAGCCACTGGGGCCAGAATGGCCTGAGGAAAGACGAAGACCCCAAGGTCAGAGACCCAGATAATTCCCCAGAGGGAAGCAGTTTCACAGAGAGGGTCTGACAGTACTTTAGATAAAGAGTTTGTGTGTGTGTGTGTGTGTGCGTGTGTGTGTGTGTGTGTGCGTGTGTGTGTGTGTGTGTGCGTGTGTGTGTGTGTGTGTGCGTGTGTGTGTGTGTGTGTGTGTGTTTTAATACTGGTTTAGAAGGCTTTGATTTGTCATAAATGGTTAAGTCATGGTTTATCTGAAATAATGTCTGTCATGAACTGTCCATTCTCTGTGGTGTTTTAGTCAGTTCTCCAGGTTTTCCAGGTCTATACTTTGATAAAAAGGAAAAATCGTGAAATCTAGTTATGGAGACTAACTCCTTAAAGAATAGTGGTCATTTTGATGGGATGGCTTTAAATGGTTGCTATTGAGAAGGGAAACCTTCAATTGGGATTGAAAAACTTTCTTTTCAGCGGGGGACTAGAATAGAAAGTGCTCTCAAAAGAAAGATTAATGCAAGTAGGAAACATCATAAAAGTAATCAGTCATGACTCCCTTGAAAGGTGATTATTATTATTAAGGGGAAAATATAGAACC
Organism: Myotis davidii; assembly: GCF_000327345.1. Taxonomy (NCBI): domain Eukaryota; kingdom Metazoa; phylum Chordata; class Mammalia; order Chiroptera; family Vespertilionidae; genus Myotis; species Myotis davidii. The sequence goes on along the minus strand of NW_006284838.1, from coordinate 931,138 downwards.
CCTTTCAGTAGATTTTTTGCTAACGTGTACTAAGTGTTTTTCCACAAAGTAATGCAAAGTATACTTCACTTTACACAAATCCAACATTAATTTTTTTTATTCCTTCATTCATTGTTTGGCATATAAGAAAGTATATTCTGTTCTGCTAAGGATTTAGAGAACAGTGACATGTAAGTCATACTCCATAGGGTTACAAAGATCAGAGAGGAAGATAATGCACATTTACTCCATTTATAACGGTAAGGAAAGGAAGGGAAAAGTGAAGAAACACAGATTTCTTGAAGACCTACTGTGTCACTTCTCAGATATGTTTAATTGTCTTCATTTTAAAGAGGATTAAACAGAAGTTTAGATGGGTTGTACCAGTTAGCTCCAGTTCACACAGTTGAGAGAGATTCAGAGATACGACTCCCAATTCCATGCTTTCTCATTCTAAAGCTAGTGCTGTATCAACTAAGCCCCTTGAATCACACAGGACAGGCATTTGGACAGATGAGCTGAGGTGCCAAAGCTTTGAGGAAGAGGTTGCATTTGTTATGTGCATTGAAGGTAGTGTTGTGACAAATGGAATTTTAGAGTGTGATTATTTCAGACTGGCCGTTTTTTTGGTTGAGTAGCAAACAGAAGGTATGTGGATCTTGACCAGTTTTCCCTGAGTTAATAGTAATTGAGAAACTAAAGGTAAACAATCTAAACATCAAAGTTAGCAGGGTTCATTGACCACTTTTGAGATAATAATTCCACATATACCTCTTTACCTCCTTCAGTCAATGAACAGTGAACTCAAATCTTTAATTACTTTACAAGGCATCTCATCATGACTTGGGAACCATCTTGTCTGCCTAAGTCTTGATACAGGTAAGCTAAGCTGCTCTTATGGTCACGATGCCCTGATTGAATCCACATGTCTCACTGGTTGAATCAAAATCAGTGGTTTAAATGTCAAAGTGCTCTACCCAAAGAGATGATAGACACTTATATTTTGCAGGAGCTCCCTTGATAGATGAAGAAGGCATAGTTTTATAAGAGTGATGGACGTGTATAAGACTAGAAGAAAAACATATGTCAGAAAAGTTACCGAATGCTATTAGACAACAGAAAAACTCACTTCTATAAGTCCCTTAGCCCAAAGCACATTTGTGGACACCAAGCTGTTCATTTCTATTGATGTGCGATACACTCCTAGGGTAATGTGTCAGCGTATTTCTGGAGGACATGAATGTCAGTATCAAGAAGTAGGATTAACAGAGAATAATTTGATTATTGTGAGCAGAGAAAACGATAATTGCAGCTGTACTTTAGCAGGACCATCTGTGAGTAATATGTAGATGGATTAAAAGATAAAAGTGAAGACAGAGACACCAGCCAGCAGGCTGGTGCAAAAGTTCAAGCCAAGCAAGCAGGACTGGAGGTTAAGTCAGCGGTAATGGAAAAGAAGAGTAGGAGTTGGAGTCTAATGTGGATCCTATTTCCATAGAAACGGGCCGCGGATTAGAAGCGGAGGGGGAGGCAGAGGGAGAACACTTCCGAAAGGCTTTTCAGTATTTGAGCTTTAGAAATTCAATTTGGTTTGGATATAAATATTTAATGATAAAAGTAGGTTAGTCTTTTCCACATAGTAATGGCAGGATATAGTAACAAATGGGTGGGATATAGTGGAAGGTAAATTCACTGTCACCTTACAAGGTAGCATTGCTTAGATTTTAACAGGGGTGGGCAAACTTTTTGACTCGAGGGCCACAATGGGTTCTTAAACTGGACCGGAGGGCCGGAACAAAAGCATGGATGGAGTGTTTGTGTGAACTAATATAAATTCAAAGTAAACATCATTACATTAAAGGGTACGGTCTTTTTTTTTTTTTTTTAGTTTTATTCATGCCCACGGCTGGCTTAGAAAGATAACTGCCTTCAAATCAAAAACCTATTCATTTTTCATGGGAGACCTAATTAACAAAGGTTACAAGAGATATATAAAATCAGTAAGGAAAATTAGTAAATTGTAATACTAATACTAATTGTAATAAGGAATGTACTAATATGGATATGTTTAGCCCCCTCTCTCCCTTAGGTTCATCGCCATGGTAAATCTAGTCATAAGAATCAAAGGCAGAATGTTTCTTGGTGAACAAAGAATCAGAGCAATGGATCAAATATTTAATGGTAGCTGGTCCTTGCCAGCATGACAAGCAATTGGAAGCTCCCCATGAAGTCTCTGTTTGCCTGAACTGGTCAGGATAGGTTAGCTCATGCCATGGTAATCAGTGAGTCCAGAATCTGAATGCTTTACAACTAGAAAGGTTCTTTGTTGCTCAAGCTCCAGTGGACATTGGCTCTGTGTTTGGTCCATGTTGTGTTTACTCCATGACTAGTGTGATAGGACAGCCTCTAACTAGATCTCTGCTGGTTATAGTGGCAGAGTGAAAACAGACACATTTAACTCTAAACCAGCTGTTAAGGCTGCTGCCAACAATACATGTCATTTCAGCTCATATTCCATTAGAGCAAGTGTATGTCCTCTCTCAAGTCAAGCAGGCCGGGATAAATGAATGCTCCTCTTACAGGGCACTAAATACTTAGCATTCTGTGATGCGGTCTATAGCACTTGGTCAGGTTTGGATAACAACCCAACTTTCATCTCTGATTTATTTTTGTTCCTTTATTTAACTAACCCTTTAATTTAATATTTTAATACATGTAAATAAAAATGCATCATTCGGTATATAATAACCTCTTTTTGGAGTGAAAAATGTATAGCTCTTTAAAGTAAAACTGTGTGTCTCTGCTTTCATTCATTCAAGTTGACTGTACAGTTCAATTCTAAGATAATGCTATCTGATATTTTGGAATTCACCTATGTAACCTGTGTATTAACTGGAACCTTATAGAACTGAGGTGCTGGCAGTATGTGCAAGCTGTATATTAGTCAAGAAAACTATTGTTACTTTGTAATTAGGTTGTATTCCACTGGTTTGTAGTAAACAGCCCAGTGTCTTACTACAATAAAAGTTTGTTTCTTGTTTATACCATAGTCTGATAAGCATCTGTAGTTCTCTTTGGTGGCTCTCCTTTGTGACAGATATCGTCTCTTTGACACTATACCTGCTCCGTCCCATTCGCCACTTTGCTATGTACTTCAGAGGCTGTTTGAATTAGATTTCACCCATGGCCTCTTTGCGGTCTATTTCTGATTGGCTTTGGCAATGGAGGACAAATCAGAAGATGACTGAAGAACGGGGGTGGGATTAGGTTGGAGTGCTTATTTCTGCAGCGCTCTCTCTGCTGGCAGCAGGCTTCTTCTAAAGCAGTGGTTCTCAACCTTGGCTGCACATTAGAATCACCTGGGAATCTTTTTAAAATCCTGATTTCTGGGCCTCATCCTCCAGGAATTCTGTTTGTGTAGAACCACCTGGGAATCTTTTTAAAATCCTGATTTCTGGGCCTCACCCTCCGGAAATTCTGTTTCTTTGTTATGCAGTGGGGCCACAACATTAGTAACAAAGAAACAGAATTTCCGGAGGATGAGGCCCAGAAATCAGGATTTTAAAAAGATTCCCAGGTGATTCTAATGTGCAGCCAAGGTTGAGAACCACTGTTCTAAAGGGACATTCTCCAGTGAAGTGGTATTCTCCATACAACGTTCTCTGGTCCGGGAACTTATTCCTTCACTTACCCTTTAGGCCTAGGGGTGGGAGTGTCTCCCATTATTGGTAACCTTGTATCATTCTCCACTGCTCTCTATAAATCATGCCCTCACCTATGCAATGTGTCCCTTTGTATCTCTTTTCAGTTTCTCAATTTGTGTGCATCATCTATTATTGACTGGGACTCTGACATATATTCTCACGTCAGTGGTGTGACAATTCAAGTTCCTTCCATTGTGTGATGCTGCCATCTTACACATGATCTCTGAGGTTGCTAAAGAAGAAAAGACAGAGTATGGACAGGGTTTTCGGGTCAGTCCTGTACATGCAGATATGATTGCCCACATCTCACTGACCAGAACCAAGTCTCATGGCCCCAATAACTGAAATAGAGTCTCCTTGTGGACCCAAAAGATAAAGAAATGGGATTTGTCAAGCACAGCACTATTGGTGGCACAAGTGGAGATGTACAATAGGCAGATGGAAATGTGGATGTTAACGCAAAAGGATAATATTAAAGACATATCTGAGAAGCTTGGTGGATACTTAACATTATGCCAGACTACAGATAACATCACCATTCTCCAACTTAGCTGGGTTCTGAACTTCAGTCCCTTCCTGTGTCTATATTAAATTAGAATCCGCCCAGTCCTGCAGATTTTATCTCTGTGTTTCTTCTCTGTCCCACCTGTTCCTTTTCATTTCCTCTAACGCAGCCTGGTTTACTGCGCTAGGCGAAGCTGCCCAAGTACAGGAGGACTGCTGGGGAGACGTTCTATGGAGAAAAGGCAGCCTAAACTGACTCTCAGGTATGTCCACAAATACGGAAGCAAGAAGAGAAGTCATAAAGGTAGACCAAGAAGGCTCATTAAGTGGTAGAGAACTTAGCACAGTAGCATCAATGACAGCTCAGGGCAGAAGTTTGAGAAGGGAGGCATAGTCAAAAGTGACACATCAGTGAGAGGACGCATAGAAAAGAAGTTGGGATGCTCATGCTCGCGTCTTCACCATTATCAGAGCGAGTCCAGCAGGCCTTGAAGGCTTCCTGGCCTCTATGAAGAGGCTGCGAAGAGGAGGACTTTTGCCACAATGAGGGTGTGTTTCTCTGTCACCTCAAGCTCACCCCCTTTCTGTCCTAAACACCTTGAACAAGTTACGTGCTACCTTCCTGCAAGTCCTTACTCTCTTTACCTTCTTCCACACCTACGTCTTCAACTTCAGAAATAATTCTTCTACCTTATCTTTCTATCTTTGGATCGTACTCCATTTGTGCTCTTTCACCACAGTTGGGCCCTGATCATTACTCAGTAATACTTTGATTCTTATTCTATTCCAACAGCAGATGTTCTGTTCCAAATTTCCTCCAAACTCATTAAACCTCCAAAACCACACACCCACCATGGGTGATGCTCCGCTTTTCTCCCTTCTACTGAAGATCTTTTTGCTTCTTTGTGTGTCAACAAAAGTGGAGCCCGTCCTTGCTAAGGGACGGGTCAGTGTTCCTTGACACCTTCATTTCTGCAGTTTAATTTGCATCTTTGATATATCCGATCTGAACTTTATTGCTCACCCCTTTGCTTCAGGAATTAAGAACAGGTTTAGAACAAATAATTTAAATCTCCATGACCTCCTTTAGACAATAAATACGGCCTCTTTCCTACCAGAGCCTGACAATTTGTGAAACAAATGACCATTCTCATAGGTTTAATAGCCAGTTCATCTCATTTTCCCAGCTGGAATTGCTAATGAGCTGCAGAAGTGGAGGATGACAAGTAGGAGAAGTGGCTGGGGCAGGAGGTCTTGCCATCCATGAGCAGCATGTCTGGAAATAAGCAGAAATTGCAGGAATAGAAGTCCTGTCTCTGGAGGTAAATTTTCCCTGTCTCTCCTGATCTCTACTGACCCACCCTTGAGGACTATTCACTGCTTTTCACTTGGCTTTCCCTTTGGGCTGCATGAAGAAACTGCTGGCTTTCCAATGTCAGGACTCTTAGAATGTGTACTGTTAACTACCTCAGTGAGCTTTACGTCGAGCTATACATTAAAATGTTTGTCTTTTTCAATGCATTCTACATTTCTTCTTCATCCATAAATGTATCCTTATCTTTATCACTAAAATAGCAGTAGCACATTTTGGGAACTAATCACATAGCACATTTGTAAGATCTATTCCCTTACTTTGTCTAATTTCAGCCTCACACCAAACTTGTGAGGTTGTTATTATTACTTCCATGTTACAAAGAAGGAAATGGAGGTTGGGAGGGGCTCAAGCCCTTACTCAGTTGCCTCTTATGCTGTGTGGTTCCTGATCTCAGATGGCTACTGAGTCCCTTGGTCTGCATTTCTGCTTTCCTAATTGCTTTGGACGAAAGGAAATGAGAACATGCTGGAGAAGCAATAGGCTTTCCAGATGAGTTGCTGGACTAAATGACCTTTAAGATTGCTTCAGTCTAGATGTCTCTGGTTCTCTCCTGGTTATAGTGAGATAGTATTGGTCACTCCTTGTAATTGTCCTAGCTGAGTAAGAGTAGCTAGCTAAGCGAATTGTTATTTTCAGCAATTATTTTTACTATCTTCTATTTTTATTGATTATGAAAGAAATTCCCACCCATCAGGGAAAACACAGAGGTCTGTACTAAAGATCATGGGCCACTTTCTAATGGAAGAGCTTGGCTAGTACTTCACCTTCCTATGTAATATTGGTTAATAACATACCTACCTGTAGAGTTTCTGTGAGATTCAGATGGGTGTACACATATAAATAGCTTAGAATGGTGCCCAGCACATAGCAAATTCTCAATAAACACCAGCTGACATCATTTTTTTTATAAAATTAGAAAAACTGTGTAAGGAAATTGCAGCTTTTAAGAATAGTTAGGTTAATTGATTTAAGCTTAAAATTGCTTATAGTATTTGACCATTGATTATTTGCAAAACATTTCATATGCACTATTTCATTTAACTCAAATTACCAGGTAGTAACAATCATTATTACCATTTAATACATGAGGAAACTGAGGCATGTAGAAGTTATTTAACTTACTTAAGTCTCATAGATATAAATTCTAGATTTAAACAGGTTTATCTGGAGAGAGTCAATATATCCGACTAATATGCTAAGCCTTTCTGGTCAGACTTACATGAAACAATTATTAAACAAAATTGCAAATGGGGGTGATATTTTTAAATTGCACCTGTATTCTATTTCTATTGTACTTACACATTTTAAATTATATTTCTTCATAAGCCACTAGAATGACCGGCAAAATTTTAATAAATAAAATCCTAATAAAGATCCTCACATTGAACATTTACTGAGGGGCATTTTGTTTTCATCCTCCCTGAAACCTCCCAACAGAGGCCGGAGTGCATAGAGGTGAGGCCAAACCTGTGGTCACAAGACTTGACCATCTTGCTGTATATGTTATCATTTAGAGGAAGAGCATTCAAAAAACACATTTGAGGGTCTTTAGTTCCTTGGTCTTCTCTGAATAAATATCAGTAATAGGAAGAAAATATATAAAACACATATGAGGACAACCCCCCCCCCCCACACACACACACACACACAAAACACTGGGAGAGTTAATTAAGAAAGATTATTTTCAAAAACAAAACCTTCTAGTTTTTAACTAATTCATCATGGGGATAAAAGCCGTACAGTTTCATGCCTCATAACAATTTAATAAATATTACTAAAATACGGCAACTGCTACCCTGACTCATTAGCAAGCTGTGGTATAAAGTTATCCAGAATTGTTTGGGGGGGCTGGTCTGTCAATGTAACACACACAGTAATCTCGGAAGAAAGTCGGGAACATATGGTCTGTGCTCATCAGCTACCCCAGGGGACTGCACCAGAATCTCTCTTCTTACAACTACATGACATTGAGAGGAGACGGGGAGAGCATGGGGGGAGGAACATCGATTATTCAACCCATAAAATCGCACTTGGAAGCATAAATCAAGAATCACAAAGTTAACATCTTCAAGGAATCTGTTAAAATACAAGCTGAACGTTGCAGCACTGGAACTTCTCAGAATATAAATTCTGAATTTTGGCACACAGTTAAAATTAATCATTTCAGCAACAGCAGTGAAATGCTGCATATAGTATGCTCCTGGCCCACAGAAGCGAGTCTAACGCCATCTATTTATCAAAACCAGGATTCCTTTGAACATATTTTCAATGTTTGAAATTCTGAAGTTTACATACATAGTAAACCATCTCTCTCAAAAGGAATATGACATACTTTCTAATACAAAGAGGCCTCTCTTGTTCCAGTTAAATCTATTTGAATAGAAAACTGTAGAGTTAACAAACAATGACCATTTATACATAAGTAGAATTATGTTTATTTAATGATCATCCCTGATCCCTGGAATCAGGTGATCAGAAACTTTTTACACACAATTACATGACCAATACATTTCTTATTAAAGAGTTTTAATGTTGACATTATTGCAGGCATCCCCCTACCCCACTTGCCCACCTCCACCCTCCCACACCCTTGGCTTTCTCCAAACTATTGTTTCCATAGGGTAAGCATGTATGTTCTTTAGCTAATCTCTTCGCCTTATACGTTTTGTATAATGCCAACAGCACAGGATGAGGCCTGGCCATTGGAGCAATAGGATGAGAGGTAAATGCTTTGTATTCTGGAGCATCTTCCTAAGGGGAAAATCATCCCAGTAGTAAAGTTTTAAGACAGTTCAATAGGGTGTTTACACATTGTTTTTGGTTATTTGGAAAACTTTTTAAGGAGATTTTATTTCATCAGTTTTGCATCTGTGCTCTGCCATTTCAGTTTTGGTTAAAATCCTTTCAGTTTCACATTACACTATGCATAAGGGCAAGGTGTAACTCCAAACCTTCCCTCATGCAAAGTCAAACTTGTACCATTTGAATACAGTGGTTTCATAGCAATTTCATAGGTAATGTAATTATTGAAAAAAAACAAGGATCTATAACTAAAATAAACGTAAGTACATAATCCTTTCATTTAAAATGTGTATTACTTAAGGGAGGACTAGGGTATGGATATATCTATACTAGAGTCCCAGTACATAAAATTTGTGCACTGGAGTGGGAGGGGGTCCCTCAGCCCAGCCTGCGCCCTGTTGCAGCCCGGGACTCCTCGCTCCTTACTGCCTGCCTGCATGCTGCTCCTTACTGCTGGGTTCGCTGCTCCTTAGTGCTTCCGTGGAGGCGGGAGAAGTTCCTGCCACCACTGCCAGCAGGTGAGCCCAGCTTCTGGCTGAGCGATGCTCCTTCTATGGGAGCACACTGACCACCATGGGGCAGCTCCTGCATTGAGCGTCTGCCCCCTGGTGGTCAGTGAGCATCATAGCGACCTGTCATTCTGGTCATTCTGCCATAATGGTTGCTTAGGCTTTTATTATATAAATTGTTATCAATATCAAACTAGGTATCTATATCTAGATAGCTATATCTATATTTATCTATCTATCTAAATATATAACATTTTCCTGAAAAATACATAAACTAAGAAGAGGGAAAAACTGAACTACAGCTACAATATATGTAGACAAGACCATGAGGCTTTGTATAGAGAATAGGGAAACATTCAAGTTTCCAAATACAAAGATTTTATAGGAAAAGTTAATATTTCATGTATTTAGGCATTTGGGGGTGGGTCAGACTCTTCTCAATGAGTTTATTTAAGGTGAAATTATTAAAGGCTGGTGCCTCGCTCACAGAAATTATTTGAAGTTGTTTTATGTGGAAACAGCCTGCTTCCTGCGATTGCACTCTGAGGCTCCCCAGCTAGAGGTGGCTACATGACTTGAAATTTAAATATAAAACAAACTTCATCAGGTGCCAGGGTGCTGGCCTGGCGGCCTTCTATATGGGGAGGAGGTGGAAGTGAAGGGCAGGGGGTTGAATGGAGATGGGAATCTGTGAAAGAGAAGACTTAAAACTTTGGGCTGGAGGAGCACAGGGTGCTGCAAGAAGCTGCATGCTGAGCTGAATAATTCATGGTGCAGGACTAATTTTGACTCTGGAGAAAATTGCTTTCTCACTGTGCTAGAAGCTAGGCAATAAGACCCAAATTCAAAGCGCACACTAAATGGATGGGGAGAAAACACCCCAAATCAACACAATATCAAATTGACAACCCGTTTAAGGTCACAAATATTGTCAAAACCCATGAATACACATTTTAAACAAACCTAAAATTGAGCACTCATATTTATGCACATACTGATTTTTATGTAATAATGGGTAAATGTTATATAATGACCTTCCAAAATACCTTCTTGGTATTAATGTAAGACAATACCTGTGTGTTTTCCCTTGGTACTTGGTAAAGAGTAGCTGCAGGCCTTGGTATAGTGTAACAGCACCATCCTCATTTTGTACTTACAGAATCATATGGGTGCAGAAATGACCTTATGAGCTAATTTGCAGAGCTGCCACAAATACGCGACTTGATAAATGTTAATATGTATTGGATTCTTAAAATCTGGATGGTCTTTGTGCTCTTCCAGTTTAGTAGATGGAATTAAAGCGAGGCTGCTACTCAAATGCCACCTTTTGTACTTTGTCACCTGTACAGTCAATTATTCTCTTTAATGAATGGAAAGGATTGTGATTATTTCCGTAGACAAACCATTGGTTTATTCTTAAACCACTAACCAAGCTTTAAACTATAGGATTTCTGCTCAAATAGAACAAATGTTAGAATTTTGGTCATACATTGAATTCTTTAAGGTTGTTTAAAGAGTTCAAACAGCTTCTCAGCAGGTAAGTGTCAGGCGTTAAGATTATGAAGATGTTTGGGGGGAAGGCTTCCTCCTCTCCTCTCATTCATTTATTTTGTTTTCTAAGGAAAAGCCAGATTCTGCCCCGGGGACTAGAAAGGCATTCTTGGCAGCAAAAGGCTGTCCCCTGAGTGGGCCACCTGAACAAGCTTGCACGGGACGCACACGCAAGCACTCATGGTCGCCAAGAGAGGCTCCTGGGATAGCGGGATTTCTAAAAATCACCTCTGGCAAAGGTGAGGGCCTTTCCTAAGTGGTTTGCACTATTTTGTGGGGACATCAGCTAGAGATAATAGTTAACTAAATCTAGGGGCTCACCAGCAAAATTATGGAAATTGCTGTTAAATGTTCATAACCTTTAAAAATGCATTTAGCTATTGCTGTGTCACCTAGTATGCGACAGTATTTAATTTGTCTCACTTGATGTAGATTTCAGAGACAGGGCAGCAGGCTGCCTGCACAGAACATATATTATATATGCATTTATGTACATTTTTTCTTATGGGGGGAGAGAGAAAGAAAAAGAGGGGGAGAGAAAGAGAGAGAGAGAGAGAGAGAGAGAGAGAGAGAGAGAGAGAGAGAGATATTGCCCTAACTGGAGATCAAACCCACAACCCAGGTCTGTGTTCTGACCAAGAATTAAACCTTTGATGCACAGGACAAAGCTCAACCCACTAATCCACTGAGCCACATGTTTGGAGGTGCTGTAACACACCCTATCTTTGAAGTGCAGTGCACGGCACCCCCTCACCAAAGACCCAGGACTCCCACTGCAGGACTTTTCCTTTGGGTGACAAGAGTGCTGAGTCCTTCAGGTGCTTGTGTCTACTCTTTAGCCCCTGCCTTGGGTGGTGACTGTATGCAGTAGGGGCTGTAAGGCTGGTGGGAGACCCAGGTTGTAGTTCTAGGTCTCTACTTACTGGTTCCTTGACCTTGGGAAGTCACTTCAGTTTGCTTGGCTTCCATTTCCTCATACAATTACCAGTTGGAACCATATAAAATTGTTGATTTTGACTGACCAAAAAAAACAAAAATTTCTTATAGTTCACATTTGTAAATCTACTGAGACTTGTCCGAAGGATCAAATGAGGACTTCCTTTAAATGAACACTCAGATGTTTATAAACTGTGTGCTCTTCCTGCTGTAATTATATGGCCTGCTCAGCATTTTGTGGAGACTCAATGAGGTGGCCGCTGACAAGCAAACAGTAGCACTCAATAAAGGTCAGTTCCTTCCCTCAGGGTCGGGATTCCCAGCACTTTAATTTCAGCCACTGTTTTGAACTTAACACTTTTATAAAGGGTTTTACAACTTAGAAAGTGCTTCACATAAATTAGCTTGTTTTTTATAACAACCCAATGATAAGGAAATGTATGTTCCCAAGAAGCTGTGACATAGGTTGGATTACCCGGGTAGGTAGCGGGATCTTGCACATTGCTAAGTATAGGATATGGTCATCACATTTAAACTTAAATATATTACCAGTTCTAATATTTTCTCTTTGTTTCCCAAAAGATTGAACAGTTATAACTGCCTAAATGGGAGATGCCATTAACACAAATGGGTGGATTTCCAAGAGTTGCATGGCTCTCAGGCCCTCTACTGACTGGCCTCCAGGACAGAGAATGTATTGGGATTTGTAATCAGGTTAGACTGGCTTCTGAGCTCAGTGAAGCTAGAACCTGAACATGCAGGGAGGGAGGGGTCTAAACACTTCCATGGAGTGAGATCTCACCACCAACACTGACTGTGTGCATAGTGCAAGCTCCCTCAGCTGCACGTCCTCAACATGGGTTTATTTGGGGGAGAAGGAAATCATGAAATAGTGTTTGTAAAGCACTTTCCGATCTGTAATATATAAAAAATATAAGGTTTTACTAATGTGCTCATCTTTGTTGTCTATTCTAGCACGTTGGGCAATGTAGCACACAATGTGGATTTATTGAATGAATGAAAGCATAAATTAATTAGTGAAAAAACACCTTTTTTCACTGTGTCACTTAGGATGTTGCCTGAAACAGGGAACACAACAAAATGTTTTCATAGAAATAGGCAGCAAAATCTCAGACATCTCTCATAGCAATTTGTTTATGGATACATCTCTTAGTGCAACGGAAAACAAAGAGAAAATAAACAAGTGGGACTACATTAAAAAAAAAAAGCTTCTGCACAGCAAAAGAAACTGTCAACAAAATATAAAAGGAGCCCGCTGTATGGGAGAACATATTTGCCAATGATACATCTGACAAAAGGTTAATACCCAAAATATATAAGGAACACATACAACTTAACAAAAGGAATACAAACAATCCAATTAAAAAATTGGCAAAGGACCAAAACAGACACTTCTCCAAAGTGGACATGCAGAAGGCCAAGAGACATATGAAAAAATGCTCCAAGTCACTAAGAGATGCAAATTAAAAAGACAATGAAGTATCACCTCACACCTGTCAGAATGGCTACCATCAATAAATAAACAAATGACAAGTGCTGGGGAGGATGTGGAGAAAAAGGAACCCTAGTCCACTGCTGGTGGGAATGCAGACTGGTGCAGCCACTGTGGAAAACAGTATGGAGTTTCCTCAAAAAAATAAATAAATATGGAACTTCCATTTGACCCAGTAATCCCCCTTCTAGGATTATATCCTAAGAAACTTGACACAGCAATCAGAAAGAATATATGCAGCCTTATGTTCATAGCAGCACAATATACAATAGCTAAGATCTAGTAACAGCCCCAAGTGCCCATCAGTAGATGAGTGGATAAAAAAGCTGTGGTACATTTACACCATGGAATACTATGCTGCAGGAAAAACGAAGGATCTTTTACCCTTTGAGACACCACGGAGGGACCTGGAGAGTATTATGCTAAGCAAAATAAGCCAGTCAGAGACAGACCACTATCACATGATCTCGCTCATATGTGGAATCTAATGAACAAAATAAACTGATAAACAAAATAGATCCAGAGACATGGAAGAATAGAACAGACTGGTGATTCTCAGAGGGAAGGTGGGAAGGGTAGAAGGGTGGGAAGACATCAACCAAAGAACTTGTATGTATATATGCAACCCATGGACACAGACAATAGGGTGGTGAAGGCCTGGGGTGGGAGGGGGTGGGGGAGGCTAGTAGGGGGTCAATGGGGAAAAAGGGGGACATATGTAATACTTTCACCAATATTTAATTGAAAAGTGTTTTCATAGCAAGGTTTTCTGTTTGTTTGGTTTTTATTTCAAATAATGAGAATCCAGAAATAAAAAGCTCCAGGGTGAGTTAGTCCAGCAGCTCAAGGCCATGGGTAAGGACCTAGGTTCTTTCCATGTTCCCACTGAGCTTTTCTGAGCCAGTTGACTCTCTCTCTGTCTGGACTGACCCAATTTCCCACGTGCCGCCCATCTCTGTGCAGCTATGAAGATGCGACGTCCAGAGGCATAATAAAAAGGTTCTGTTCCTACAGACTCTCTTGGAAAAATAAATAAAAGGCAAAACATTCACCAAAGTCATTTCTTCTTAGGCTCAGTGGCTGGAATTGTGCCACAGGCACATTCTTTTGCCAGCCTAGGGCAAGAACAATGACACTGATAGGTTTCTTTAGCTTCATGGAGTTCAGACCTTAGTGTTGAAGGAAGGGCCAAGTCTTCCTTAAACCAAAGGGTTTTGGGGATCAAGAAGGAGGAGTGGCTGCGGTCTTTGGGTCATCACTAGCTGGGCTCGCTAGCCTGTCAATGGCCTGAAAAATGGTCTCTTACAATGTGGGGCCACCATGTGTAAGGCAGGTGTTTGATCCTAGTCTATCACACTTTTTGTATGTTTGCTTTTGGTTTTATTTTTATTTTTGACAAAGACCTTTATTTCTCAATGACTTCTTCACATGTTTCTTCAAATACTATTTCACAAGGAAGTGAAAATGCACACTTTCTGTTTTTTTCCAGCTGTGTCTCATCTCTTCTCATTTATCTTACTAAAGTTTTTGGATTCTTGCTCATGAACAACACCCCTCTCCCAACTGAAAATATCAGTTAAGTACTTATATGCAGGGAAGTCCTCCTTTATTAATGACAGTTAATTAAGAACATGTGCTTCTCTGACACAATTACAGTGAGTGGAAATTAATTTTTCAAGTCCTGTAAAATTTTATTAAGCAGAGTGCTTGTATGACTTATAGTAAGACATGTGAAAATTTATGAGAAACGATTTGCTGTATGTTTGGAATAGATGCATTTAATAAGAGGTCAGATGAGCAAAAATGGCTATAAATCAAATTTGAATACGGGGCTTCTCAGGTGACAGTTAATGGGACAATATAGATTGGAGGTAATATGTTGACTGTAGGTTATTTAAATTATTCAGGGTACATTATTATTCTGGTTTAATTTCGCTTCTTGCTGTTTGTACAGCATCCTTTTCAGCTTCCTAAGCTAGAGGTCTCTCGCCAACTACTCCTGTTTATCTCCAATTCAATAATGATTAGTGCTACCGCTCTGATTAGTGGTTTATGGGTGTGTGGACTGTGTATGCACATGGATTGTAAGGCAACTTCTGCAGAATCATCTTCTTTAAAGATTTTTCAGACCATGGCCATGGCAATCCAAGATTTCTGAATAAATTGTGTCAGCCATAGCTGACGGGAAGCGTTTGCTTTTCAATGTTATACACCCCAACTTATAGGTAGACAGACTTCTCGTGGCAATACCATCTTACTTATTTATGGAGCTTTGAAAATCTGTTTTACCTTTAAAAAAGGGATGCATCTGTAATATTCTGTTGACCTAATTTTTTAGGTAAATTTTTGCAGTTTGAAGAAATGTGATAATTATCTCTATTCAGTGCTTTTTACACAATTAAAATGATGTTTAAACAGTGACAGAAAATGTGCCAGTGCCTTACTGCAAACTCTCTGACTCTGTGTATGGCCTGTACGTTGAATCCAAGGGTATTTTTGCATATTGTAGGTTTCCTGCACAAGGCCAGATGATTTCCTTCAGAAACAAGGAAAAGGGGCTTAGAAAGTGTTGAAAATCAATTATCTTGTAATTTGATATCTACTGTGGAGCATACTCAGAAATATCAGTCCTGGTTTACAAATAAGATACTGGAATTTAGCAACTAACACGTATATGCAAATGTGTACCAATATTTGGCATTTTTTTAACATTATGTTTCTAAATGTTTTAACCAGCATTTTGTCTTTGCTTGGAATCACAAGTTGCATTTAAGTGTAACGATGATAGGTATAGAGTGTGGCATGCTTTCTTTTTTCACTAGAAAATTAACGTAAAAAACTAGAGATCAGAGATCCCATTTTCCAACTTTGTCCAGTTTCCCATTGGAGCAAAGAGGATTCTCATATTGAGCAAACCCAGACAGAGCGATTGTGCTGCTGATCCTGAATTAAATAATATTTCCACAATTTGGTGAAAGGAATTAAGAGACATGATTTTTTTCAATGTAGTTTATCTATCTTAAATTGCTTTCAGGAAATTGTTCAACTTCCAGGAGGGACTTGAGTGGGACAGAAATGAAATGTGGGAACAGCAGCTTTTACTCCACGTGATGGCGTCTCAGCGCAGGCGTCCGCAGGGGGCGGCCTCTGTCACGTGTGTAATGCGGCCCCATTTCTGGTCGTCCCTCAGGTGGTGGTTAAGACCAGGGACTCTGCATCCTCACTGCAGGCCTCAGTCACTCTCAGACAAGTCCTAGCTCAGAGGTTCTCACATGTTATCCCTGCACCTAGCGTCAGCACCACCTGAGAACCTGTGATGCAAATTCTCAGTCCCAACTCCAGACTTACTAAATCACACACTATGGGGGTGTCTAATGTGTCCTCCAGGTGATTCTGATGGGGCCTCGAGTTTGAAAACCACTGTCCTAGTTCCTGCAGTGGGCAAGTTGCTTGCCATGTTTGAGCTTAGCTTTCCCCAGTTGTAAATGTGGTTTATTCTAGTAGTAGTGTTTACCTCGTAGGGATTTTTGATAATGAAAGAAAACCACATAAAATGATTTCTGCAAAAGCACCTGGCATATAGTGAGACACAGAGAGAGTCAGAATTCTAACGATGTGTACTGTCAAGTACCCAAAGAAGCATACATATGGGATGATTGATCACCTAAAATCAGCAAATATGAATGAGTATCCTGTGAAAAAGGTATTACTTTTTCTCAGTCATGCAAATGGGAAGGTAAATATAATTTGGTAATTAATAATAATGAAGAAATATTATTTATATAAGATCTTAGATTGTGTTTCATCCATTTTAATGATGATGAATCATTCTGTTATATAGCCTAAGTGCTACAGTGGAATGACCAGAATGACTACTCGATATGATGCACACTGACCACCAGGGGGCAGATGCTCAATGCAGGAGATGCCCCCTGGTGGTCAGTGCGCTCTCAGATAGAAGACGGGCTCACAGCTGGCAAGTGCAGGGGTGGAGGCAGGAGCCTCTCCTACCTCC
The DNA here is from genome assembly GCF_000327345.1 of Myotis davidii. Lineage (NCBI taxonomy): Eukaryota > Metazoa > Chordata > Mammalia > Chiroptera > Vespertilionidae > Myotis > Myotis davidii. The sequence continues at coordinate 914,250 of NW_006284838.1, read as the reverse complement.
ATTGCAGCGCTAAGGAGCAGTAAGGAGTGAGGGATTCCAGATTGCAAGAGGGATGTCCGACTGCTGGGGGGGATCAGGCCTAAGCCAGCAGGCGAACATCCCCCGAGGGGTCCTGAACTGCAAGAGGGTGCAGGCAGGGCTCAGGGGACCCCCCTCCAGTGCATGAATTTTGTGCACTGGGCCTCTAATATATATATGTGTGTGTGTGTGTGTGTGTGTGTGTGTGTGTGTGTGTGTATTTCCCTAATTGATTATTTTTACCACCTTCATGAAAATTTACCACATAAATTCAGTCCAGTATTAGAGTAGGGAGCTAATGTTTAAATGTGTTGTTTACCCATCATGCAAACTTTTATAATCTTAGATACATCAGCACAGAGTTCAGTTCAGTCATTGAGGACACACTCTGCTCTACCCTGGAAAATAGAGCATCTGCGGCATATTCCCTTCATCTTTGAATTCAACCCTCTTCCACACATCCCTCGCTTAAGTCACACCACAGTCCAGCATGTCATGCTCTGTATTTATCTTTGCTCTTTCTCCACCTGACTCCTCTGATGAGTGTTCTCATGGTTTCCCCCTGTGCCTTTCCACTTGCGTATCTTTGCTTCTGCACTCTCACTTACCTAGGAGGCCATCTTCTAGCTTTTATGAGTCCAATTCTCTCATTTATTGGTTGAATTTTAATCTGTTTGATAACAGTGTTTTCAGTGGTGTTGTTTTGCGACACAAGTTTAGAATAAAGAGCTAGAAATGGAGAGTAGACTGATTGCATCTAGGAAAGTCACAAGTGATTGACAGGCTACATCTAGGAAAGTCACAAGTTGGCTCTGCATCACAAAGAATGGCTAAGAAAAGGACCTAATCTATCAGGCACTTAAGATACTGACTTAGCTTGATTGTCTGCGTTTGCCCATCATTTGAAATTTTTCTAAGTTCTTCTTAAAATTACCAAAAGAAAATTTTGAGTTTGTCAGAAAAATTGTCCTGTACACATATTAATGATATGTGCTACATCAAAGAACATCTCATCTTGAGAAATCAGTAGCATTTATGTCTCTGCACTCTCACTTACCTAGGAGGCCATCTTCTAGCTTTTATGAGTCCAATTCTCTCATTTATTGGTTGAATTTTAATCTGTTTGATAACAGTGTTTTCAGTGGTGTTGTTTTGCGACACAAGTTTAGAATAAAGAGCTAGAAATGGAGAGTAGACTGATTGCATCTAGGAAAGTCACAAGTGATTGACAGGCTACATCTAGGAAAGTCACAAGTTGGCCCTGCATCACAAAGAATGGCTAAGAAAAGGACCTAATCTGTCAGGCACTTAAGATACTGACTTAGCTTGATTGTCTGCGTTTGCCCATCATTAGAAATTTTTCTAAGTTCTTCTTAAAATTACCAAAAGAAAATTTTGAGTTTGTCAGAAAAATTGTCCTGTACACATATTAATGATATGTGCTACATCAAAGAACATCTCATCTTGAGAAATCAGTAGCATTTATGTCCTTAGTAAAACTATGTTAATTTTTTAAAAAATATGTTTTTATTGATTTCAGAGAGAGGAAGGGAGAGGGAGAGAGGGATAGAAACATCAATGATGAGAATCCTTGATCGACTGCCTCTTGCATGCCTCCTACAGGGCATCAAGCCGCAACCCGAGCATGGTGCTGAGTTGACCCTCAACCACTGAGCAACACCAGCCATGCAAATTATATTAATTTATACATAGATCAGATTTCTTTCTCATCCTCAACATTATTAAAATTTTGGATGGATAATTTTTTGTTGGATCATGGGATTTCCCTGTGTACTGTAGGAAGCATTCCTGGCCCCTACATAGTAGGTGCCAGTAGCAACATGACACCCTGCCCCAAAATTGTGACAATCAAAATATCTCCAGACATTGTCAGATGTCTTTTGGGAGGCAAAATCATTCCAGCTTGAGATTCACTTATTCATATTGTAAGCATTTTTAGCATGAAATATTGAATGTGATGAACAGTAAGGGCCTACACTACAACCAATGTTAATCTACCCAGCAAAACTGTTATTTAGAATTAAAGGACAGATAATGCATTTCCTATACAAGAAAAAGCTAAAAGAGTTAATCAACACCAAACTAGTATTGGAAGAAATATTAAAGGGTTTAAGAAGAAAAAGACAAAAAATCAAAAACATGAATACTAAAATGATAATAAAATACATACCTATTAACAATTAATTTAAGTGCAAATTGATTAAATGCTCCAATTAAAAGACATAAGTTAGCTGAGTAGATAACAAACATGACTCACATGAACTAAATGAAATGAGATGCAAGAAGATATTTCATGAAAATGAACCATCCCCCTGGTGGGGGCGGGGGGAGCTGGAGTAGCAGATAAAGTAATGTAGACTTTAAAACAAAGACTTTAACAAGAGACAAAGAAGGACCCAGAAATTTCCCTATGGGTATTTATCCAAAGAACCTCCAAACCCTTAATTGAAAAGACATATATACCCTTATGTTCCTTGTAGCATTATTTATAGTAGCCAAGATATAGAAACAACCTACGTGTCCAATGGGTGAAGAACAAGTGGTGCCCTGGAATATGACAGCCATAAAAAAAGAATGAAATCGGCCGTCTGCAACAACATGGGTATTTGGATGAGTGAAATAAGTCAGACAGAGAAAGACAAATGCCATATGATTTCACTTATATGTAAAATAAAACCAAAATAAACAAGCAGAACAGAAACACACTAATAGATACAGAGAACCTTTGGATTGTTGCCAAATGGGACAGGGTTGTGGGAATGGGTGAAAAAGGTGAGGGAACTAAAAAGTACAATTGGTAGAATAGTCATGGGGATATAAAGTATAGTATAAGGAATATAGTATGTAACATTGTAATAAGTATGTATGGTGTCAGGTACAAGATTCATCATGATGATCATATCATAAATTATATAAAAGTTTAATCATTTCGTTGTACACCTGAAACTTATATAATATTGTATATAAACTCTAATTTAAATATAAATATATTTTAAAATATTCTTAATGACCAAAGATATCCAGAATATATGAATACAGGAAAATAAACATATAGGACAAATGCAAATTAAAATAAGATAATCATTTTAGTGTTAAGATAGGAGAAATAACAGGAGTTGGAAGATTTGTAGTATCTTCAATCACATGGTTACCCACATATATTGCTGGTATTATTGAATATATATACCCAATCCTACTTTTGTATACTCTCGCCTGGCTCAAGAAATAGTGAAATTATTACATTAGGCTGTTATGTATACAGACTATATTTTCAAGGATTTAGAAGGTGGAAAGGTTTCAGGAAGGTGAGCTCACATACACACTGGAGGAGTCCACCTGGGGGTTAGAGTGGATTTCTTATATCTTCTCTGTAGAAATGATTTCTTATATCTTCTCTGTAGAGTGAACCAAAGCTTCTGGAAACCTGTAAGCTCATACATATGGTGTGCAATTAAAATCAAGGGCATTACATTAAGAAGCTTTTGAAGGAAGAAAATCTTCCTTGAGTTAGGGGAGATTTACCTGAGGATTAGAGTTGAGGAGTGAATATAGGGCTTTAATTAGAAACATGCTTCTGGTTTCCAGTCAAGATGGTGGTGTAGGTAAATGTGGGACTCGCACCCTCTCACAACCACATCAGAATTACAATTAAACTGAATTCTACAGAACCACCATCATTCAGAAACACTTCAAACTACCATCATTAATGTCATGAGGGTGCCAGAAGGAGATGAGAGCAAGGAATTGAAAACATGTGAAAAAATTATGACCAAGAATTTCCCTAACCTGGTGAAGGAAATAGACATACAATTCCAGGAAGCGCAGATAGTCCCAAATAAGATGAACCCAAAGAAGCCCACACCAAGATACATCACAATTAAAATGCAAAAAGTTAAGAACAGAGAAAATCTTAATAGTAGCAAGAGAAAAGCAGTTAGTTACTCACAAGGGAGCTCTCATAAGACTGTCAAATGATTTATCAATAAAAACTCTGTAGGCCAGAGGGATTGGCATGAAATATTCAAAGTGATGAAAGGCAAGGATCTGTAACCAAGATTACTCTACCCAGCAAAGCTATCATTTAGAATTGAAAGACAAATAACTTCCCAGACAAGAAAAAGCTAAAGCAGTTCATCACCACCAAACCAGAATTACATGAAATGTTAACGGTCTTCTTTAAGAAGAAGAACAAGGATTAAAAAATATGGATAATACAATGACAACAAATGCACATTTATCAAAAATTGATTCTAAAACAAAACAAATGAACAAAACTGACAAGACAGAGGAAGGGAAAAATTAGGTCACTACATGTAAAAGTCAAAATGAGTCATTCCAACGTGTTTTATTTTTATTTTTTTCTGATCTTGCTTCCTTTATTTCTAAACATCTTTCAGATGGTGTCATCAATGCACAGGTTTCCAGCCTCCCTAAAAGGCAACATTTTAGCCTCAGCATTTAGTGCCTTCAGTTAATTCTTCTGACAATGCAAATTAGGTCTTTCTAAAACTTACCAGGGCCCAGTTTTTAAGTATTAGATGCTAGCAGATAGGAACTGAAGTATGATTCTTCATAAAGCCCATTTAAAGCAGATGAAAATCCAAACTAATCAACATTGTTTAAGACATGTAGAAACATTTCAGCAGCGTTTAGGTTAAAGACAAAAGAAAGTAACAGTGCAGAAGAAACAAAGGTGGCAAAAAATAAAGCAAGTGAATCAATGCATAGCTACTAGTATAAAAGCTCTAATTAATCAAACCATGGGCTTCTGATAAATGATCTATCATACTTGAGACTCAGGAATATCATCGCCATTATGTCTCTGCCAAGAACCAATTGTTTGATTTCCTTTTTCAGACTGCTAACAGTTACCACTGTTGCATTTTGAAATTCCCTTGCTTCTAGCAAGATAGAAAGAGAAACACAAATATATTCTGCACGGTTCCAGTAGAGTGGACCCTTGCAAACAGATCACTCCCACCAGCGTTTTCCTACTCCCAAACCCTCAGTTAGCCTACCATGCCCTGCTCTCTTCTGCTGCTTGCAGTTGCATATGTGATATTGCTCACCCTTTCTCCTCTTAAACCTTAATCTTTCTTGTGTCACTTTGTAATAGTGTCTAGCATATAATAGGACATTTTTAAATTTGTGTTGGATAAATGAGTTTACATTTTGATGTCTTGTTGTTTACACCTATGTTTTAACTAATACTTTATTTTACCTCTATTGATATAAAACTAATATCTTTCCTTTGTTTTAAGTTTTTGTCTATAATTCAGAATTATGTGATTACGTTTATTGATTTGTGAAAATTGTGCCAGTTTTGCATCCCCAGAATAAATTTCACATAGTCATGGTATATGAACTTTTTAACATATTGCTGGATTTCATCTGCTAATATTTTGTTGAGGATTTTAGCATTTATGTTCATCAGGGATATTGGCCTGTAATTCCCTTTCTTTGTAGTGTCTTTATCTAGTTTTGGAATTAGGACAATGCTAGTCTCATAAAAAGAGGTTGGACGTTTTCTTTCCTCTTAGATTTTTGCAATAGTTTGAGGAGGATAGGTGTTAGTTCTTCTTTGAATGTTTGGGGAAACTCCCCTGTGAAGACATCTGGACCAGGGCTTTTGTTTTGCTGGGGTTTTTTGTTTTTATTACTGCTTCAATTTCATCAGTTATTTCCCTATTCAGGTTTTCTGATTCTTCCTGATTTGATTTTAGGAGATCTAGTGGGAAACACATAGAGCCTATAATCTAGTGTGAATTAGAGAATGAAAAATGTCTTAAATACATCAGGAGTTACTATCCATTGTGATAAGAACTAAGATGTGTAAGGTACTTTGGAAGCAAGCAGCATAACTTGGATGAGGGATTTAGACAAGTATTCTGTGTGGTACAGGCATTTTAGCCAGTTTTCAAGGAAGCCTATGAAGGTCGTCCCAAGGTTAGGTTTTCAGAACTGACAGGACCTGCTACTGTTGGAGACATGACAGAAGCCAGATCAGGCCCTGAGTATCTAGGTTTGTTAGCTTTTCCAAAGGCATGGCTACAACTGAGTAAGACCTATTGACCAAGAAAGTTTTTCCATATCAATCCTTGAATTGCGTTGGTTCTCCATTAAGAATAACAAGTAATCAGCCGTAACCGGTTTGGCTCAGTGGATAGAGTGTCAGCCTGCGGACTCAAGGGTCCCAGGTTCAATTCCGGTCAAGGGCATGTACCTTTGTTTCGGGCACATCCCCAGTAGGGGGTGTGCAGGAGGCAGCTGATCAATGTTTCTCTCTCATTGATGCTGCTAACTCTCCCTCTTCCTTCCTCTCTGTAAAAAAATCAATAATATATATATATATTTTAAAAAAGAATAAGTAATCAAATATAAGCTCTCCATTTTCTGTGTTCCATGTCCACTATTTATCTATATATATAAAAGGTTAAGTGACTGACTGTATGTCCATCCGACCTTCCAACTGACCGACCGGCCGGTACATATGATGCGCACTGGCAATATAAAAGTAAACGTTTACTCAAGCCTGCATGATACATACTGTATAAAGCCCTCACCGGCACCAATCTCACGCTTGTGTTTCAATCTGTCATTGTTCATCGTGAATTTGGTTGTCACTTCTATTATAGAGAAAGAACAAATAGCGGTATTAAAATATTTCTTCTAATTAATTTCCTTTTAATGTGCATGAATCCATGCACTGGGCCACTAATATATATATATATTTTTCCTTTGTTCCTTTCTTCTACATTCTAGGCTAGCTTCTTAACTTGGTCATCCATATTTTAGCATTATTCCTGCTCTTCAGTGCCTGAAATGTGCATTTTAATATGGTTTTTATATTGTGATTGTTTTTTACATTAATTGAGAGAGACAGTGCTTTAACCAACTGAGCTACCTGGCCAGGGCTCCATTGTTATCTTACTTATATCCCATTTCCCCTTTCATATTCTGTCGTGTAACTTTTTTGTTGTTTCCTATTGTTTCCATTTTGCTTTTGGCTAAGTTATATGAAAATTATGTTGATTTTACATTGGTAATCAGCTTGAATTTTTCTTCTGGGTCTTATAATAGGTCATTTCCACAAATACAGTCTTTCTGTAAATAATGAGAATCTCGGGCATTTCTTCTAAAAATGTGTTTAGTTACGAGTTCACTAGACAACAGAACCCAAAACGATACATAATTGGAAGGTTTCTCCCAAGACAGCCACAGCAGGTTCATCTACGCCAGAGGCCAGAACTGCTAGTTCTGTAGGTTCTAGAGGTCAGTCGCAGCAGGTGCAAGTGAGATGGAGGAAGAAGCCAAGGGTCTGGAGCATACATAGATGAGATTGAGGGTGTGTGTGTGTGTGTGTGTGTGTGTGGGGGGTGTGTGGGGGCGTGTGCGGCTGGGGGAAGGGCTGTGGGAGGTTGAGGCACCTTGGTCACATGTGTGTGTGTGGGGGTGTGTGTGTGTGTGTGTGTGTGTGTGTGTGGTGTGTGTGTGTGTGTGTGTGGTGTGTGTTATTATTATTAATTGATCAGAACACAGAATTTCTCAAAAGATAGGTCAAAAGACGGACTGTCTGTCCATATATGGAATGGCCCACACCCTAGATCTGTAATTTGGAGAAACTTTTAAACAACTCCAGGCCCATTTCTGTTCCTAGCAGCATTACTAGCTCACTCATGCTCTGCTTTAGCAGCATGCCCCCCTGCTCTACCACTACTTCTCACGGAGACAGACTGAAGATTTTGAACACTGGAAAACTGTACCTACTAAATATACTACCATGGTTGTTGCAGCTTTTTGGCCACAATTAATGCCATGAAATAGTCCAGCAGCCACCCCCAACAGGCCCCCATACACACATACCTACACTACATACGTCACCCACATTACTATACATGCTGCTGCCCCCAAACTCACATCACATATAGACACTCCATCCATGTTGTTTCATTTTCTGGTATGTTCTTTCTCTAATGAAGTAGTCACTTGCAGGAGGACAGGAATAGCAAAGGAGAAGGGCCAGACTTCCAGTACTCAGTGAAATCTACATCTGACGGCTGTGGCACCATTGTGTAGCTTTCTGGCTGCAGCACGCCCTGTGAGAGGCACAAAGCAGCTCCCCTTCCATATGGCTTCTGTTTCATGCTGACGCAAAGTGTTCCAGGATTCTGGCATTAAGTGGGTGATCAAACTTCATTTGAGTAGTAGTCAGTTTTCTTTCTTTTCTTTTCTTTTCTTTTTTTTTTCTGTGATGGTGATAGGGCTGCTAGGCAAGTGCAGATTCATTTTGTTCTTTTTTGTTTTTGTTTTGCCTTGTTTTTCTTCCAAAGTCCCTGTAGAAGTATATATTTGCTCTTTCTGTTTTACTGATATTAATATCTAAAAGAAGCCACATTTTATGACATGATACTGTGCTATAATATAACTATATTGTTAATCAAATTTGTACATTATTCTTTTTTAATACAAGCCATGCATTCTCTATCTGAGGAATGATGTCGGGCTGACCGCTGACTCTCTGACACTAGGTGAGCATACACACGATCCCAACACATGATCACACACAAACTTTGATCCAGCAAATTAAGTCACAGTCATTGTCAGTATGATGGTTATAAAAAGGGAATGAAACATGGTCCACAATATAAAAGTGACAATAGATGTGGTAGTCACCCAGAAGAGTTTGGTAGAACTTTCCCTCCTGACAATAGCTGACCTAAATGTGGTCCCTGGGGAATTTCTTCCATACCTAGGAGCAGACACTCTCTAAAGAAAACATTTTCTGCCCTAGCTGGCTTGGCTCAGTGGATAGAGCATCAGCCTGCAGACTGAAGGGTTCCAGGTTCTATTCCAGCCAAGGGCACATGCCTGGGTTGCGGGCTCAATCCCCAGTGGAGGGCTTGCAGGAGGCAGCCAATCAATGATTCTCTCTCATCCTTGATGTTTCTATTTCTCCTTCTCTCTTCCTCTCTGAAATCAATAAAGAAATATATTTTTTAAAAAGAAAGAAAACATTTTCTTAAATGGGAGGCAGGGATGGCAATCCATTCTTGTCCAAACATACTATATCTTGACTATAGTAGCTAAAAATGACAGAAAAAAACCTGTAAATCAATATATTTTTTGCTCTGTCAATTCTTATGAGTCATACGATATGACTCATTATATATGTAATATTAACTATGTGCAAAGCAATGCATGAGGCTCATAGGATCATAGGGTATTACTTAGGATTGGAATGCCCACTTGTGCCCACTTGTGCCATCATTGTGTAATGGTTGATGTGAAATATTTGAGACAGAGTATATATATATTTTTTTTCTCCTTTATTCTATTTTAGTATTTATTTTTCTTTTCTTGAAGTATGCTGACAGCATGTGGCATGTCCCTGTCATACTTTATTTAGTGATCTCTGTCCATATCTCTGCCACTTCCACTTTATTATTTCTTCCAGATCTGTAATAACTTTTTTTTGTTTGTTTATCTAAATTGATGCCTTTTGGTAGCATCCTGTTAGTATCTCCAAGTACAGTATTTCTAATATATTCTACTACAGTAATCTATCCATGTGTAACCAAATCATTTTAAAAAGGGAAAACTTTCACACTTTAACAGGTTCAAGGACATTAGCACATTCTCTAGTGTCCAGTCTTCCCTGGAAGAGAAACAGTTACTTCCTGGAGACTGAGATCCCGGTCTCTTCAGTCTTCCTCACCAGGGACCGATCTTTCATTGGTATGGCAGGGCGTTGTTAGATTTATTACCACTTCTAAGAACTGGGAACATTTGGTCATATGGCTTCTTGCTATTCCGTGCTGCATCCCAGAAAAGCAGGTAGAACTCACATCACCTGTCAGAGCACAGAACTGCAGGAAAGCCAGCCTAGAGCAACACCATGCTCCTGCGTTTAGTGTCCTTGTGAGCTTTTTACTTTCAATCCTACTTCCCTACTTACTAGCTATATGACCATTAGCAAGATTCTAGATCTCTGGGAACCCCAGGTGTCATATATATATTAAATGGAATTTAATATATATATTAAATTCCTGCCTCCTGCAAGCCATAATTCTGTTTTCAGCTGCTAGAACTAATTGGGAGTTGGTGACCTGGGGTGCTGCATATTCTTCCATTTTCGTAGGTGGTCTGTGCCTACACCTGTATAGAAATAATTTTAAAATATATATTAAATGAAAGTAAATCAATTTAAAAAGAATCTTAGTTCCTATCTCCTGGCAGTCTCATGAGGATAATTAGCAAGTCATCATCACAGCAAACTTTCACTGGGCTCTTGACACACCTGACATACTGTGAGTGTTATATGATTTCTAAAAAGTTAAATTTATTGGGGTGACATTGGTTAAAAGGATCATATAGGTTTCAAGTGTACATTTCTGTGATTTAAGATCTGTGTATTGCACTGCATGCCCAACACCCAAAGTCAAACCATCTTATATCACCATATTAGGCCCCCTCCATCTTCCTCCACACCCCCCCTCCCTCTGGTAACGACCACACTGTTGTGTGTGTCCATGAGTTTCAGTTTTATATCCTGCAGAGTGAAATCATGTGGTTCTTGAATCCACCTTTTTATTTAGTGTTAATCATTGTATAGGATAGTTAACATATTATCTCCATTTATTGAAAGGAAACAGAGACATAAAATACTTGCACAATTTGCTCAAAGCTCCACAGTGAGTTGATGTGAATTCACACCCTCATCTATTGTACCTTTATTCTCTATAGTTCCAGGATGGACCTCACATACTATTCTGTGATCAATAATGGTGGCTGTCATTAATAGCTATAATTAATTGCTAACTAAGCTTATTAATGTTCTAGCAAAACTTTGAAATATTTTCCAGAAACTTTCAAATGACAAATATGCAGTTGCATGTCTTTCCAGGATAGGAGATTTTTCTTTCATCTTATGTAAATGTGCATCCACTAAAGCCAGATGTTGAAGGTACATGCGATTCTTTCTTATTTGTCTCCTTTGTCATCTGTCTCATGGCACAGACACGGGAATGTCATCTTTCCTTGTTCCATTTCACAAATTCTGAGGGCCTCCGTCCATCATCACTGCTCTTCCTTCTTATCCAAATATTGGACCTTGAGTTGCTGACTTTATGGAGACACACTGTAGGAATTCTTCCTAAGCACCTGCCAACAGACTCTCCTCGTATTTGGCGACTGGGTCATTTTTCTTTATTGCTTTGAGCTTGATGCTTGCTGGTTAAATCTAGTTTTCTCTGTTTCTCACAATTCTGTTTTCAGCTGCTAGAACTAATTGGGAGTTGGTGACCTGGGGTGCTGCATATTCTTCCATTTTCGTAGGTGGTCTGTGCCTACACCTGTATAGAAATAATTTTAAAATAATTATGTCATGAAGCCTTGAAATCAATCATAAATGACAGTAGTAATTGACACTGCAGTGAGCAGTAGATGAAGTTCTTATAAGACTTCTAGGAATGCTTCAATATTGGATCTGTTTAAGCAAAAAATCTTAAAGCATTTTTTTCTTCTCATTTTGATTATTCTTTTACCATATATCTAATTTCAACCCATGACAAAGAAGAGACAAAAAATTGTGTTTGAGATAGTACATTGTTTCCTTCTGAATATTGCTTTTTTTAAAAACTAGAAGCACTCAATAAATGATGTTGACAGATTCTGAGAATGATTTTTACAATGAAAGGGGAGGTTGAATTGGAGAAGAGTCAATAAGTTTCTTAAACACTCTTCTTGAGTACAAAGAACATGGTTTTGGCAGATGACCTTGTAAGAAAAGTTATTCTTAGACAGACTATTGGGCTTTTGCTCTTTCTACTTCTCTGTAGCTTCTTGTTATCTCACCATGTTCCTCTATTATTTCCTACCCTTGAGCCCTGGAACTAGGGGCAGCCTTCATTCCCCATTTCAGTTCATGGACTTACAGCTTAATTACAGCTTAATTGTCTGACTATCAGCTCTAAAATTCTACTTATCATTTCTGGTTTGGGACCAGAGACCACCTGTTTAATAGGATACCTGGAGGTTGTCCCTGATGTCACAGAGGTCCCCAGGTGGGTATGCCAATGAGGCTACTCAGAGGACTCTCTCCACATAACTCAAAAACAAGGACAGCCCAGACCTCATTGCATTCCAAAGAGAATGGAAGCATTTCTAATTTATGAGTGTATTAAAACAAGCATTTAAAAAGTTAATGTTTTCACACAAAATAAAATACAGTATAACTGAGTGATTCACAAGAAAGTAAAATTACTTATAAGTATATGAATTTTGTGTATATTGTATAGTTGAACACAGTGCAAATTTGGAGCTTTTGTGTTAATGGGAGGTACAGTTTAAGTGACCATTGTGTGGTCCGCAGGCCCAATATTGTGAATTTCCAGGGCAAAATAACTAAATGGAGTGAGCATACTCTGAATGGAAAGAAAAAATAACCTAGAAGGAAGAGCACATGAATTTTCACTGAAACATGATAGTAATTTGCTGTGTAGCCATAGATAAATAACATAACTTACCTAAACTTTATTTTCCTCATATTTTTTCCTGTTGTGCATACTTTACTCAACAAATTACATATTATTGGATAATATTTAAGTGCAAATTAGTATATAGATATGAATATTTTTAAAATATAAAAGACTTTTGTGTTCAAAATAGTAAAGATAGTACATACCAACCCCTTCTCCTCATGAAAATTAACTTAAAATAACCAGAAATAGACTCAACCTTTAGTGAAACTTACCCTCTGTCAAACAGAAGAGGAAGAAGAGCCTCGTATGTAGTTTCACAAACAGATGAAATGCCTTCTGAGCAAACTATTTCTTACTAGGAAGCATAAGAGTGAGAAGAGCATTCTTAGGACCCATTGGACACTACGAAGCAACTAGAAGACCTGAGGTCAGGACACATCAAAGACCTCCTTGTTTCACGGGAGGACTCGGTGATAGAACAGGCTGGAGGAGAAATGCTGGGCAGCAGTCCTGAGTTGCTACTCTGTCTTTTTTTTTTTAATATATTTTATTGATTTTTTACAGAGAGGAAGGGAGAGGGATAGAGAGTTAAAAACATCGATGAGAAACATCGACTAGCTGCCTCCTGCACACCCCCCACTGGGGATGTGCCTGCAACCAAGGTACATGCCCTTGACCGGAATCGAACCTGGGACCTTTCAGTCCGCAGACTGACGCTCTATCCACTGAGCCAGACCAGTTAGGGCTGCTACTCTCTTGTCTGGGGAGGAGTAAAGAATAAACTAAAAACAGAAACCCATTTTAATGCATTTCATGGTCAATCAAGGGCAATTACTTTTGTACTGAATCCCACTCTTGCCTCTCCTCATATGAGTTAAAGTTACTCATTATATTCAAAGAGAAACTTCCTGCACCATCGAAGAAGACTCGCCCTATTTAAAGGTGGTGAATAAAGGAACCATTACAAGAAAAATATAAAATGGAATGGAATAAAAAACAAATTAAAAACATTTAGCAGGGAAATTTTACCACAGAGAAAATAAAGCTAATGACCAAATATATTGTCATAATTAAAAAGAACTTACATTAATAAAGCAAAAGCCTCTTTAAAATAAAGTGTCAAAGCAGCTATCTGCAGGAAAAGGATAGCAGGGAAACAGAAAGAGATGATACAAAAGCAGATAAATCAAGGGAAGTGATAAAAAAAAATTAAAAGTAACAAACGAAAGCTACATTGGAAATAACTCAAAGAATAGAAACTTCTGAAATATCATAAAGAACTTAGAGAGTGAGAAAAGTGAAACAAAAAGCAATTTAAATGAATAATAATTTAACATGTTTGTAAAATTAGAAGAAAGTAATTTACTTGGAGGCTAAAAATAAGAAAAATTTCAAAGATGGCGACGGAGTAGATAGAAGTACATTCACCTCCTCCCAGGACCAAACTGGAATTACCACTAAATTATGGAACAATCCACCTGAATAACTAACTGTAGGCTAGCAGAACAGAAGTCTCCTAATCAAGGATTTACAGAAGAAGCCGCCTGGAGACTGCTTGAGGGGACTTCCGTTTTACCCACCACACTACTCACTGTCCACAGCTACTCCTTAGAGGAGCTGGGTGTCCTGACACAGCGGATGGGGACCAGAGTGTGAAGGGGGGAATGACATCCAGAAGGAAGCCATCCACGAGACCGCTCCTCTGCCTTTCGTGAAGGGTCCACTTTTCAGCTCGCTGCCCACAGACCCAGCTTGGCCTGCTTCACCTGACAACTAGCCCTAGGTCATCTACTGATGGTTCAATTCCCACACGTGTTTGCAAGTTGAAGGGAACATAGAACTTAAATAAACCCTAATGATCCTCTAATGACTTCATTTCAGACTTCATACCTGGTGTAAGAAACTATGATCAGAATGCAGTGGTGAGATTGTGTTATGACGCCAAATGAAATTTGATAAAATACCCAGAGATCATAGAATTGCAGGTCATTGACCAACATTAAGTAAACTCAAAAAAGACGATGTAGAAAACACAGAATCATAATGCACTAGGTTACAATGTGTTAAGCAGACTTGGGGTCCCCCTTAACATATCAGGGCATTGTGCCTTGTTGGCCAATCTATACGCACTTCCAACTTGTCTAACATCCAGGGAAGTAATGAGAACTGGGAGAGCTGATGGCATCGCCTGAAGGTTACAGGGGAGGACGCATCTGCTATTCTGAACTGCTTGCTTGAGTTGGACACTGTCTACCAGGAGCAATGTTCTCATGGACCCTTGCGTGGCTGTCCCAGCACATTTTTATATTTGCAGGAATAATTGCTACATGAATACGATTATTAAGACAGTTTTTAGTAAATAAGAGGCTGTATTTATTGAAGATTTTAGTGCCAGGTAGTGTTTTAAGTGCTTTCCATATATTAACTCATGTAATTTTCATAACACCTTCCTTATGAGGAAACTGAGGCACAGAGAACCAGAACTGTCCCATGTATGCACAGGTGCTAGGACTGATAGCCAAGACGTTTGTCTCAGAGTTTATGCCCATACTTATCACATATTAAGCAGACTATAGTTCATTTCTTGGCCTAGAAGCCTTTTAACATTTTATTTTTTTTAACTGGTTGTAAATTGATTTTCTAGTTTAGCTCCCAGGAGTGCTTCCCAGTGTCATCAGTGGTATTTATAGTTGCCCCAATATGTTTCTAGACCAGTGGTTCTCAACCTTGGCTGTACATTAGAATCACCTGGGAATCTTGTTAAAATCCCGATTTCTGGGCCTCATCCTCTGGAAATTCTGTTTCTTTGTTACTA
>NW_006284838.1:898392-898861 GCF_000327345.1 Myotis davidii | reverse complement strand
AGAAACACTCCATCCACGCTTTTGTTCCGGCCCTCCGGTCCAGTTTAAGACCCCATTGTGGCCCTCGAGTCAAAAAGTTTGCCCACCCCTGTTCTAGACCTTGTATGTGGTTTCCAAGTTAAAAGAAACTAACTAAAATAAGAAAATAAAGGAAACAAAAAGAAAAAAATGCTTCATTTTACCTAAGTGATGTTGCTGAAAAGGAAAAATTAACATAAAGGGGGTAGAAATTTATTTTTCAAATATGAGGAAATTTTGAGACTAAACCTTTCCACTGGAATCTATGGTTTCAAAGGCAACACTCTGGAAAAATTAGCACAAAATGGTCAGAATTGATACACCAATTGGCTTGACTTGTAAAATAAGAGGGACTCCTTCGGGAAGCTTGAAACAAGATCAAGTCCCATAAGGAGTGACCGCAGGATTCTCCTTAGCAATATTCTACATCCGGAGATTCGATAGAGTCTCC
>NW_006284838.1:882127-898332 GCF_000327345.1 Myotis davidii | reverse complement strand
AGCATCTTCCTGAATTTAGCCAACATATTTTTGAAGTAAATGGAACTCACAAACTTTTTCTAACATGATATAATCCTGGGAATCCAGTGTCTAGATTTATTTAAAAATATGCTGCCAATAATAATAAATGAAGGAATTATGGCAAAAGGACTGGCAATGAACACCAAACATGTTTAAATACTACTTATGGAAAATGTTATTGAGAATATAGCTAAGGAAAAGGAATTGAAAAAAAAAAAGTAGTGCCACCATGAAGACTGACAAGCTGATTATAACTAAATTTGAATATGCTATCATGTTAACATGGCATTTTGATGATAAAGCTGTACTTGCACAAAAAATAAATAGGAATGAACACTTACATAACAAATGGCATAGCTCACATTCCCTAATGAAAAATCTACAGAAATTTCAAGGAGAAAGAACAAAAGACATTAATTGCAGGGCACTTAATTCAATATATGCAAAGCCTTGATAAACATAGAAGACCAATAGCATAAAATTGATTCAAACCATCATATATCATTGAAAGAACTCACCAAGTTCTTTCTACTGAGGCAAGTCAAGAGAGGCAAGGAAGACCTGAGAAAGAAGGCTGATGCTGACAAGGTAGGTGATGCCACACTCCTGGCTCCTCCCCCATGGCTGTGGTCACCATGCCATGCAGGGGGTATCAGCACACAGCTTTTTCTTTTGTCCTTGTTGCTTTGTAGCTGGAATCTCTCTCTATAAAAGGCTAAACGACCATCTGACCATTCAACCGGTAGCTATAACACACATTGACCAACAGGGGGCAGACACTCTGACCAGTAGCTATGATGCACACTGACCACCAGGGGGCAGACGCTCAATGCTGGAGCTGCTGAGCTGTGGTGACTTGGCAGTGGTGGTTCTAAGGCAGTGATGGCGAACCTTTTGAGCTCAGCATGTCAGCATTTTGAAAAACCCTAACTTAACTCTGGTGCCGTGTCACATAGAAATTTTTTGATGTTTGCAATCATAGTAAAACAAAGACTGTACTTTTGATATTTATTTTATATATTTAAATGCCATTTAACAAAGAAAAATCAACCAAAAAAATGAGTTTGCGTGTCACCTCTGACACGTGTGTCATAGGTTCGCCATCACTGTTCTGGGGTGACTACCTGGAACCAGAGAGGAGGGAGCCGATTCTGAGGTGCATCACCCGAGAACCACCCTCTTGCAATCCGGGACCCCGCAGGGGATGATGGAGAGCCAGTTGCGGCCCGAGGGACCCCACCTGCCGAAGGAACCCCTCACTCTGCAGACACTCTTCGAGCCACGGCATTGCCCCACATGCAGCCAACATGGGAGGAACCAAGGGAGGTTGGCTCCAGGGTGCGTCTGGCCCGTCTACCCCAGTGCCACCCCACCGACCACCTTCTAATTAATTTCCTTTCGATGTTCATGAATCCGTGTTTATATTTTCTGTCCTGGCAAAAACCCTCAAGAGAAATTACTTCTCTTCAGTCTCACTTTACATTGATTTCTTACAAATGTTTCTGTCTGACATTTCCTAATTAGGCTCGGTTTCTTCACATTCTCAGCAACTCGAGTGACAGTAATTCTGTCACATTTGGGGAGCAGTCTGAGAATAGGGCAGGGGTTGGCAAACAGTGATCTGCAGGCCGAATCTAGCCGGTCAGTTGTTTTTGTAAATAAAATGTTATTAGAACACAGCCATGCCCATTCACTCACCTATGTCCATGGCTGCTTTCTGGTTATATCAGCAACATTAAGATGCTACTGAGATTGCGACCCACAGAGCTAATGGTATTTACTGTCTGTACCATTTTAGGAAATCCCCTGGACTGGGATACAATCTCCTTTATCCTGAGCCTTAAATTTTAGAATAGTTTAACCACATAATATCCCCATGGATGTTAATAATTAATTGGAGGGGGAATCAGATTTTGTTTCTATAGGTATGCCCACATTTCAAAAGTTCCTGTTACACCACTTCGTTTTTATGAAAGACCTACGTTAGCGCCTGTTTTCAGTGACTGACAGAAATCTGACCCGGATTTCCGCTTACAGAAGGACAAAAGTGAAAGAAGCGGCCAGCATTCGTTTGCAGCAGCCATTATAGAGGCAGCACTGCTTTTACTGTGTGTTACTTGGTATGATTGGACACATTATTTTCCAAGTCTGAAAACAATCAAAAATATCTTCCATATACATCAATGGGGCTGTTTCTTCACATGATGCCAATTTTGCTAACACAAATTGTTTTAGGAACGCTCTACCTTCAGCTAGTGAGGGAACCTGTGCCTCCTGTTGTCGCCTCATTTAGACTCTATTAAGTTCCAGGCATTTACTTAATCAATAAATGAAGCTTCCCGCGACCTTTCCCTCCCAAGAAATCTCCCTCTGCGCTCCACACCCTGGCGTTGCCTGGCATCACACTCTCTCTCCACAGTGCGCAGCTCATCTGCCCTCTAGCTCCCTAGCACCTGCGCATTGACCTTGTATGTGAATCATCTGTGTGCTTGGCTGATCTGGCCCGCTGGAGTGGCCTTGTGTGAAGAAAATTGTATTTTGAGGAAGACAGATTGCTAGGCTCTGAGCTGCATAAAGTAAGCATCCTGCCTCTTTTGCTGACCAGGAAACTCGCCCAGTGCCTGGCCCGTGGTAGCCACTTACAATACCTGAATGAGCCTGAATTGCACGCCTCTGTATTAATAATGACTTGCTTTCTGTTGATGATGATAGAACTGGATCAAAAACAAGCATCATTAGCACACTCCTCCCCGAGACACACACACACACTTCACACACTTTTTTCCACTTGCTCCAGATTGCCACTATTTCTAATCAAAACCTGAAGATAAATTTTGGGCGGTGTACTTTTACAGTCACAGGTTTCAGTCCCAACTATCATTTACCAAGTAGCTCTGAACAAGATACAAAGTATGATGTTTGATTTCATCGTCATTCAGTGCAGCTAATCGTAGCCACCTCTTAGAGCTATGGGAGGAAGCCAATGAGGCTTCTTCTGGAAGGAACCAGAACAGCCCCTGGCTCACCCTGTGGTCAGTAGAGGTCAGTTGCATTCCCAAGGGCCTGAGACTGCCATACCAAACCTCCAAGGGAAGCCCAGCTTCCCAGCAGGACCCAGAAGCAGGGTGCATATCTACAGGTGAATATCCTGCTCCCTGTGGTTCCTGGTACCCTCCTTTGGTCTCCATCATACCACATTTATTTACATGCTGCCACTTTGCTGAAGCCAAAACTCAATCATCATGGCTATTTCCTCCATCTAGTCTATTGCCAGGATGGACCAGCAGACCCTGAGCGACGAATGAATGGATTACTCTGACACACGTTTCTGTGAAAGAGAGGCTAAGGGGCTGCTTGGCTATAGGGACCAAACAGCCCCATCACCTGCCTTTTAGGCATTTATTGTAACAACAGCTTAAACTAAAATTAACTATTAGATACTATCAGCAGCATAAGCATCCTTGAGAAGACACACAAGTCTGTAGTGTCCTTTAAGCGAGGACATTTTGAAGTCTAAACATAAAGATTCCAGCAAAACACCTGGTGGATCAGACTTGTTTGGAAAAGTCAAGGCAGGGGCCGCTGCCTTCCGCAGGGTCCCCCTAGAGGCCCCCGGCCTTTTGGAGAAACCTCCTTACAGACATTCCAACCAAGTCCCATGCTTCCCCACAGTCCATCAGCAAACCTTCCTAAATATATCCTGAATCTGTCCATTTCACACTTGCTTCTCAGTCATCTGTTTAGCTCAAACCATCATTTTTGTTTTCCTGGTTATATAGAAAAATCTTCGTATGGATCACCTTCTACCTCCTCCAAGTGAAAGCCAGGTGATCTTTTCAACACATGTTAGATGATATCTTTTCAAACATGCCTAATGATGTGCTGTGATGACTGACATGACATGAAGCCTCCTAGCCATGGCCCACAGAACCCTCAAGAATATACCTCAAACCCGATCACATGTCCTGGAGTTTCTTTGCAGAGCATCTGGCTCAACTCCCCTTGGACTAATGTCAGTGACTTCAAAGACCAAACTCTTTCTGCCTATGTCCCTTCGCACCTTCTATTCCTTCTGCCTGTACACCTTTCTGCCTCTCTTGCATAGGCCACTCTTTATATCTCTTAGGTGTCAGTTAAGTTTTTACTATCAGATACTTCTATGGGTATCCTGTGCTTCCTTTTATTTTTTTAGACTCTTGTTTTTCCTATTTATTCTTATTATTTATAATTCCGTTATAATGAGTATTTACTTCTGTTTTACTTCTGATGTTCCTACTCCTTCCTATACTCCTATGAGGCCCAAAGCAGGTCATTAATATATACCCAGACCCAGTGCATTATTTTGCTGCATAACAGTGCTTATTAAATTATTCTTCAATAAGTGAATGAATGAATGACTGGACAGTGATTTTAAGCACGTTTAGCTCTTCCCAGCATATTTTCCTCTGGGTATAAATGGCTGGCTGAAATTCTGACCTGTAAATTGAAATATATCTTTACTAAGAAGGTTGTGAATATGCCAAATGATTTGAAAAAATGAATGGAAGTCCTTACAGTACTTTTACTCTAAGAAGGTAAGTCCTTTTCAACATGATGCTTTCCTGAAGTCTTGAAACAAGACAAAATAAATACATGTTGTTGCTTTGCTCCTCAGCATTTCAATCTTCCAAGAACTTGGAGAGTTCTCTTTGAGGCTAAGTACACAGCAAAGTGTAATACATTGTAGTGTTGGGTCCAGGTTTCAATCAGCAAGGAACATTTTAAGTTATCTTTCAGCAACCTCACAATGTACTCTCTATAACCTTAAAACAATTTTATGATATTGGAAATAATCTTAAAACTTATATTCTACTTTCGTAGCACATCTCAGAATGATTTAATGACAACAAGTGTTTGATTTTACTTGGAATTATTCAATATTAACAAAGCTTGGGTTTTTTCCCCATAACTCATGAATATTTGCTTTGTAGTGTTGTTTTACCATTTTAGAGTTGAGCAAAGAAACTTGATTTTAGACTTAATTCTAAGTATCATTGAGGACACGGCACTCTGTAAAATAGGCATATATGAATGTCTTTTAAATAAAGCTTAAAAAGAGAAAAACCCTTATTGAATAGGTAACATATTAAATATTGCACATGAAGTGACACTGTTATCCCAATTTTGACAGTGAGGAAAGACTTTTTCAGGGAAGTTCCTTGTTTAAAATTACGCTGATATAAATAGCTGTTAGCATTTGGACATTTGAACTCATGATCCTTACACTTCAAAACAATATAATTTCCATTGCTGACTGCCTTTGGGGTTTTTGCATCATCCAGTCCTTTTCTTCTCCCACACCCCCTGTTTGGTCCCCATTTCCCATCCCCTCCCCCCTGCCTTTTTGAGTGAGCCATTCTAATTTATAAGATGTTAATACTTTCATTTGTGGGTATTCTTGTAGAATGTGTATTATTTTGTCTGCAATGAATTTTCTATTTACTTAATGCTATTTATTGCTATTTCTGAAAATAAGTATTGTCTATTTTTTAAGATTCCTTGATGTTGTCATGTGAGCATCTACTAGTAATCCGTTGTCTCTTATTATTGTATGGTAAACCTTGGTGTGCATCCACCACATGTTAGTTCTCCCTCTCAGTAATGTAAAGCTAGTTTTCATCCTACTCTCTGCCAACAAAAATGACACTGTAACTAACATCACATTCTCATAGAGTTATGCAGAAGTTTTTTAGGATATATATATCTAGGAATAAATTTCCTCTGTCATAAGATATTTGCCACTTAATTTACCCCATTAGTCCTAGGTTACATTATCCTGCCTAATAGTTTTCCTGTATCTTAGACCAATTTTTGCTAATTTAGTTGGTGTGCAATAATATGTTGTTATTGTTTTAATTTATGTGATGAATAATTAATTTAACCATCTCTTTGTTTACTTTTTAGTAAACTCTCTATTCATATGGTTGCCTGTTTTTCTGTTTTGGCTCTTCACTATTTTTGTTGATTTGTAAGAGGTTTTTTTTTGTTTGTTTGTTTATTTTGTTTTGTTTTTGTCAGCCTTAAATACCTTCTCTCATTTGTCATCTAATAACATTTTCAGACTTTTTATTCTTTATTTTTCTGGTGCTTTTACTTTAAAAGTATTTTGCTTCCACCAAAATCACAATGATATTGTTCTGTAGTTTTGTAGTTTTACATCTTATATTTTGATTTTTAATTCACCTTAGGTTATGATGTTAGCTTAGTTCTAGTTTTATGTTTGCTATAGGGTAAGCCACTATTTCTAGTACCAACTAGTTAGCATATCTTCAAACTTTCTTCAAATTTATTCATGTAAATAACTTATTTTTACATCTAGAGAAAGAAAAACGACTCTTTAACATCAAATGTCTTCCCACAATAGAAATTCAGTAAACTTTCTTTTTTATGATTGCAAATCACATTTATGTATGTTTTGGATCTAATTAAAAATGCTTTGGTATGTGCATGTCTGTCAGGCACATTTTCTTTTGTTCTTCCTGCCTCAGTCTAGACTTCTCAGTGGAACTGACATGGGCTGTTGAATACATAAAATACTTTCTTTGTTTCCAGAAATTATTATACCATTATCAAATATAATTTTACATGCTTATGCCAGTTTAAATGGGAAACAAAAATTAGAAATTTTTAATTTTTGTGGAAATAGGTTTCCAGTAAGACGGTGGTGTAGGTAATTAAAGGTAATTAATTACCTTATTAATTAAATATAATTTATTTGAAATGATAAATCATATGTATTTAAAACAAATGGTAACCATTCGTAGGCTTTTATTTCATCTCCAAACACAAAGATGAGAATGTAGATTGAAGATTGGTGTGGATTTTAAAAGTTTTTTTTCCTCTAAATGATGACTGCTTCTTTTGGAATTTTTGAAGCATGAACTAGAACTGAATGGAAGATGAAGAGTTGGAATTGTGCTCCCAATTCCTTTAGGGGAAAAGACTTTCAGTCACTCAGGCGTGAGCAGAGCTTTCTGACACTATTTCAGGGATAATGTGTTAGAGAAGATGGGCGCTGCTGAAGCACACAGCTGATTATGTGATTCCTTCAAGAGGAAATAGGCTATTTACTTGGTCTGAAAGTTCAACAGATTTGGACTTCAGTCCAATGGAATGGCATTAGATCTTCCTTTATTAATGTTGACACAATGTGTTCAGAGAGAGTTTTATCAGTTATTGCTAATAATATCCTTATTGGTTGAGTTTTCTTAGCCCTCATTAGCTCAATGTTCCAATTTTGTAAAGATCATCTGATCACAACTTGGGACAGTGTATTCATTCAGTTTCTAAATGAAGTCCTGTAAGGCTTTTTAAGAGCCCTGTTATAGTGTTTCATTCTTATAACTCACTTCAACAAGTGCTGGAGAAGGCAATTGAAAGAGGAAATGTTTTGTTAAGGATGTACATATTTTTGGAGATGACATTCTTTGAATTTTAGTTAGAAAGATAGAGATGAGCTATATTAATTCATATTTTTATAAGTAATATAACAGTGTTAGAAATGATCCACTTTAAGAGGTGGGAGCAAAAAGTTCTAAAAAGACAATAATTATACTTGAATTATCAATGAAATCCAAATTATATAAACATTAAAAAACACTCCTTAAACATATAAATTATCCTATACTAGAGGCCTGGTGCACGAAATTCGTACACGGGGTAAGGGGGTCCCTCAGCCTGGCCTGCGCCCTCTCGCAATCTGGAACCCCTTGGAGGATGTCCAACACCCGGGAGTCAGACATCCCTCTTGCTATCCAGGATGCTGCATGCACCAGTGACCATGCTTTTCATAAAGGTGAAAGGCATCTTGCTGTTGTATGGGCAGCTACATTTCTTTTTGCCCTGATTATAGAAAGTACTACATAACATGATCCTTCCGAGGCAGTAGTACCATTTTCCCCATCGTATGGGTGGAATAACTGAAGCAGAGAGAAGTTAAATAATTGGCTTTGTCACACAATTACAAGTGTCAGAATCAGGGCTGACCACAAAATGTGTAAGCCAGAGTCCATGCATGTCATTGCTGCATCATTCTGTTTTTTTCAGTGTTGGAGTAGCCTTGCCAGTTTTTAATTTTTAAATCTAAGAGACTTTTCCCAATATATAAAGTAGGGTCCTTAGACCTGGCCAGTGATCAGGGCTGATCTGTGAGGTGAGCGGTTGGGCAATTGGCAGGGGGGTGCTGCTGGTACCCATCTTTACTGGCAGCGTGGTACCACCCGCTGGCCAGCCCTGCCCCTCGCTGCCACCACTGGTCACCTCCCTCTGTGGGGCAACCAGTGGGCAGGGCAGTTGGAGGGCTCCCACTGGCATCCACCCTGGCTGGTGGCCTTGCGCCTAGGGAGGGTTCATGGGAGGGCTCCAGGGTGTGTCTGGCCCATCTCTCTCAGTCCTGATTGGCTAGATCCCACAGCAAGCTAACCTACCAGTCTGAGCATCTGCCCTCTGGTGGTCGGTGCACATCATACTAACTAGTCAACCAGTCGACTGTCTGCCCCCTGGTGGTCAGTGGACGTCATAGCGAGTGGTTGAGCGGCTTTAGCATGTCATTAGCATATTACACTTTGATTGGTTGTTCGGTTATGCCATTCAGTCTATTTGCATATTAGCCTTTTCATATATATATATATGCATGCTCAGCGACCAGAATGGTGAAACAACCAGAACGACCGGAACAACCAGTGGCTATGACCTGCACTGCGGCAGTCAAACAGCCTGATCTGGACCCCAGTCGGCCTCCAACACCCAGATTGGGGCGGAGCCAGCTGCCAACTGCCTGCAACCCCTCCCTCTGGCCGGCCTGCCTCTGGTTGGCCTCCAACACCCCAATTGGGGGCAGAGTTGGCCAGCCAACTGCCCGCGGCCCCTCTGGCGAAGGGCCCCCATCAGGGTGCGCCAGCCGGACCCCACCTGTGCGTGAATTCATGCACTGTGACTCTAGTAGGATAATAAAAGCCTAAAATGCAAATTGTCCCCTCGACTGGGAGTTCGATTGGGAGTTGACCAGGGGGTGCACGAATTTGTGCACTGGGCCTCTAGTATGTCGTAATTGAGATATAGTGGGAGCAGTAATGTATAGTAGAGTATCACACCTAGAAGATCAAATCCCAGCTCTGGCATTTCCTGTTTAGACTTTAGTCAAGTTACAACTAAGCTGTGCCCTTATTAGTAAAATGTCCATAATTGATAGAAAGCAAGGGGATAGCTTTTTGTACCTGGCTCAGGTGGACCCTCAGTTGTCCTTTCTTTCTCACCCCCACTCCCATTTCCAGATTCTTATATTAACAACAATTAACTTGAACTTTAACCATAAGGAAGACAAATTGTTTATATTAGCTGGTTTACACTTAATAAGTTTTTAATTGTCTGCCTATGACTAATGGCAAAGGCAAAAGCCCATATATCTTCAGAGAAGTGAAATAACTTGCCTTTATTTACATTGATCTTGTAATCTTTGTCCTATTGCACTGATTGTTAATTATATCAATGTCAAACTAATTATCTTAAGTAATGGAAGTTAAATTCCCCCAGTGATTTAAAATAGAAGAATGGAATATTTTGTAAGCTTCATAGAATGGGGTCTTTTGAAGATACATCATGAAGTCTTCATGATATACAATACATCAGGGGGTATTATCATCTTTGTAAACAACAACAACAACAACAAAAAGAAACAGCCCTGCAGAGTGGACTGGAAAAATTTCTTTCACCATGCTGCTTTCAAACAAGTTAGAATATAACCACAATGAAGTTTACTCAATGGAAATTCACAGTACAGGCCTGGTGGACTAAGTTTATGTTAGCATATTTATTCAAAGAAATAAGAAACGTGTGTGTTTTTTTAATTAAGGAAAAATAATTTTGTCTGGAAAAAATTGTACAACATGTATACAATGAATGATGTTCTCTGAAATGATCATTGCAAGTCATTACTAATAGTGGGATAGGAAATTTTTAACTCATCCAATGCAGTTGACATTTGAGGAAAGACACAGGAAAGTAAGAAACCTATAGATTCCAGAAATATATATTGAGTACTCACCATGGGCCAGAAACTGCATTAGGTGTCTTTCTCTGACTTATTTTACTTAGCTTAATACCCTCTAGGTCTGTCCATTTTGTTGCAAATGGCAAGATTTTGTGCTTTTTCATGACTAATATTCGTGTGTGTGTGTGTGTGTGTGTGTCCACTTCTTCCTTATCCATTCACCTACTTTGCTTCCATATCCTAGCTATTGTAAGTAATGCAGCAGTGAACATAGGAGTGCATATGTCTTTTTGAATTAGTGTTTTGCTTTCTTCAGATAAGCACCAAGAAGTTGAATTATGGGTCCTTTTCAGGTGAAAGGCATCTTGTTATAGTCTTCCCATTTTCATGTTTCTTAGGGCCCCCATCCCTTCACTTTCAGTCTGTGTGTGTCTTTAGATCTGGAGTCTCATATAGACAGCATATGTAAAGGTCTTTTTTTTTTTCATCCATTCAGTTATCCTATGTTTTTTTCAATGTAGTACTTAGTCAATTTATATTTAAAGTACTTATTGATAAGTATACACTTACCGCCACTTTAATTGTTTTCATAGTACATCTATAAGTGATTAGTCTACTATCTTTATTAAATGTTTGCCATTACTAGTGAGATATTTTTCTTTCATATATATATTTTTTTATTTCTAGTTTCTGCTTTGTATTTTCCATCTAATTATTTCCAACATTTCTTATAATGCTGGTTTAGAGATGATGAACCCCTTTAGCTTTAGCTTATCTAGGAGAATCTTTGTTTTAAATGTATCTTTATTGTTAAAAGTATTGCAGATGTCCCCTGCCCACCCCCCGCCCCCATTTCCATGACCCCCTCTGAAACCTTGATCTCTCCTTCAATTCTAAATGATAACCTTGCTGGGCAGAGTATTCTTGGTTGTAGGTTTTTCCCTTTCATTATGTTGAATATATTGTGCCACTTCCTTCTGTCCTGCAACGTTTGTGTTGAAAAGTCAGCTGACTTTCTTATTGGCATTCCTTGTTTGTTACTTCTTTTTCTCTTGCTGCTTTTAAGATTCTCTCTTTATCTTTAACTTTTAACAACTTAATTATAATGTCTTTTGGGGTAGCTCTCTTTCTGTTAATCTTCTTTTGGACTCTGTGTGCTTTCTGGACTTGGATGTCTGTTTCCTTCCCAGAGTAGGGAAGTTTTCAGCCACTATTTCTTCAAATAGGTTTTTCTGTCTCTTTCTTTCTCTCTTCTCCTGCTGGGAACCCTACAATTTGAATATTAGCATGCTTGATGTTGTTTCAGGGGTCCCTCATGCTATCCTCATTCTTTTTCTTTTTCTTTTTTTTAAAATATATTTTATTGATTTTTTACAGAGAAGAAGAGAGAGGGATAGAGAGTTAGAAACATCGATGAGAGAGAAACATCGATCAGCTGCCTCTTGCACACCTCCTAATGGGGATGTGCCCACAACCAGGGTACATGCCCTTGGCTGGAATTGAACCTGAGACCTTTCAGTCCTCAGGCTGACGCTCTATCCACTGAGCCAAACCAGTTAGGGCTCTTTTTCTTTTTCTTCTTCTTCTTCTTCTTTTTTTTAAATCTTCTGAGTGATTTCCACTATCCTGTTTTCCTGATTATTGATCCACTCTTCTGTGTCATCTGATCTGTTTTAGGTTCCTTCCAGTATATTTTTCATTTCAGCTGTTATATATGCAGGTCTTTTTTTTAATTTTTATCTGTTTGCTGTAGTTCTCAGTAAGTCTATACACTTGTCTAAAGTTTGATGAGCATCTTTATGACTATTACTTTGAACTCTTTACCTAGCAGACAGCTTAACTCTGTTTTATTAAATTATTTTTCTGGGGTTTTGTCCTGTTTTTGTGTTTGGAACATATTTTTTTCTCTCTTCATATTGCTTGTTTTAGATAGATCAGTGACAACTCATGATCTTGAAAAAGTGGCCTTATTTAGAAAGTGTCCTATGGAGTCCAGTGCTGGAATCCCTTTGTCACCAGAGCCAGGTTCTCCAGAGGTGTTTCCAGGGTAGACCTCTGTGGCCTCCTATGTGGCTGGGCTTCTATGGATACACTGGCAGGTGAGGCTGTTCCCTAGCATGCTGGCTGGGAGGCCTGGCCACAACTGTTGTAGACTCACTGGGGTGCAGGGCAAGCCTTCAGGGTAGCTGATTGTGAGGCCCAGCCACGCTGTCACAGACACACTGCTGTGTGCTGGTGTTGACAAAGGCTACCCACTGGGTATAGCAAGGCAGGCGCCACTTTAGGGGTTGATAGCCTGGCTGAGTCCTCAGGGAAATGTCAGGATGTTAACAAGTTAACAAGTGTTAACAGTTTTAACAAGTTTAATGAACAATATCAGAAATGGTGCCCACCAGTGTCAAACCAGCTGGGTTAAAGAAAGGTGGTGGAGAAATGGTGCCTACCAATACTTCTGACCCTGGAGACAGTTCCAGAAGATCCCTGTTCCTCCTACACACCCCCTAAAATTAGTCAATGTATCACCTTTAAGTATGACCTAAGTGCTTTTCAAACTGCTGCCTCTGTGCCAGGACTCAAAAAGAGCACAACCTGGATTTTCTACAGCCCTTTGTTTCTCCCAGATATAAGTCCTGCTGGTTTACAAAGTCACATGTTATGGTGGCTCCTCTTCCTAATGCAGGTCCCCTAGGTTAGGGCTCAGACCTCTTGCTCTTCAGGGATGACGTCCAGGGTTTTAATATCCCTCCCACTTATGAGTAATTACATGGGGTGGGGGGGTAGAGTAGGTTCTGATTAGACTGGGTCTCTACCTGCTCCTACCCATTTCAATGTGGCTTTTTCTTTATATTTGTAGTTGTAAAAAAATCTGTTCTGCTAGTTTTCAGGTTGTTCTCAGAGACATCTCTTTTATATGTAGTTGTAATTTTGGTGTCATGATCTTCCTACTCTTCCATCTTGAACTTGAAGCTAGGAGCCTTGCTCTTGAAAGCCAATTTAGCTTGTCCATGACATGTATGTAGTTCCTTGTGGTTGAGGCACTGCCCCACAACAAACATGTCTTGGGATGAGATCACCAATCACTGCCTCCCTCACCCTGGTGCCCTTTGAGCTGTTGCTCCAGTGCTAGAACTCAGAGGAAGTGAGTACTACTAAGTGTGTGTATAGGCCCTTTAAGAGGAACTGCCTGGGACTCCATCAGCCCTCCATCTCACTCAGTCACAATCCTCACTGGTTTTTACAGCCTGAAGTTACGGGGACTTCTCTTCCTGGCACTGGAATCCTGGGCTGGGGGACCTGATGTGGGGCTGGGATCCCTCACTTCTGACCAGGGACCTCTGCAGCTGAGATATGCCTCCCGATATTTATCCACCACAGGTGGGTGTGGGACCAGCCATTTCCTTATTTCTGCCCCTCTTATCAGTCCCATGTGGCTTCTTTTTTATATCCTTAGTTGTGGGATTTCCCTTCAGCTAGATTTCTGGTGGTTCTGAATGATGGTTGTTCTGTAGTTTAGTTGTAATTTTGAGGTAGTTGTAGGATGATTGGAGCACCGCACTTACCTACACCATCATCTTACTGGAAGCCTATTTCCACAAAATTTATTGTGCAACATGATAGAGGAGTTTCACTGAGTGCTACACATTCCCTGTTAAGCTTTTGCCTCACGTTAAAGAGATTCTCTTCAAAGTTCAAGTGACATGTTGGCAGAATATGGACTCAAGCCAGAAGTTAAGCTACAATATGTGAAAAATAAAGCAGCCTTCTCGTAAAATCAAAATATTGGTCACAGGTTTTAATCACTGATAACCCTAGAAATGCCTCTAAAATAGCAGAAGAGAAAGATTAAATGGAAAAAGACATAAGCAAATAAACAATAAAGGAAGATTTCCTCCAAATTTACAACTAAGTGCTCTAGCACAGCTATAAAAACAGATATAGCCAAGGTACTTTATTAGTACAATTCATAATATTAACCTTAAAGAGAAAGCCATAAAATCCTCTAAAAAGAAAATAAAATCACATCCTAATGATTCACACTTAGAATGATGGTAGACTTTTCAACAGTGATCCTGGAAATTAAAGAAATTGTAACAAAGCATTCAATTTTTTTAAAACTTTTTAATTACAGTTGACATACAATATTATAAGCCAGACATTCATATAATTTGGGAAGTGATCACTCTATAAGTCTAGGCCCCATCTAACACCATATGTAGTTATTACAATATTATTGTCTGTAGTCCTTTTACTGTACTTTATATCTCTGGGGCTGTTTTTATAACTGGCAATGTGCACTTCTTAATTCCTTCAACTTTTTTACCCAGTGCCCCAAAACTCCCTCACATCTGGTAACCATCAATTTGTTCTCTGCATCTATGAGTTTCCATTTTGTTTGTCTGTTTATTTTTTATAATCTCCATATAAGTGAAATCATAGGGTATTTGTTTTTCTCTGTCTGACTTATGTCACTTAGCATCTAAATCCATCCATGTTGTTACAAACCGCAAGATTTTATTCTTTTTTCTGGTTGAATAATATTCCATTGTATGTATGTATCATATGTCCCTTATCCATTGATCTATGGATGCTTACGTTGATTCCCTGCCTTGGCTATTATAAATAATGCTGAAATGAACATAGGATTGCATATAGCATTCAAATTAGTTTGTTGGACTTCTTGAATAAATGCTCTGAAGGGGAATTGCTGGCTCATATGATAGTTCTAGGTTTCTGAGGAACCCCATACTGTTTTCTGTAATTGCTATGCTAATTGACAATCCCAAAGTACAGGAAGGTCACATTCAAATTCTGAAGGACAATACTGCCTTTCAGTTTGAATTGCCACTATTATGTAAGGGTCAAGATGGGTGAGTTACTCTAATTTATCTGTACTTTATTTTGAAGTTTAGGTCTTGGTTCAGGCTACTTCACTAAGGTTTTGACTTTGAAGAAGCTGCTAAGTGAGTTGTAATTGTGAATAAAATGTATATATTTTGTCTTTTGTGTACAATAGCTGTGTCAGTCTTTGAACAAGGAGAGAAATTGTTACGAGAAGTTGAATAAAAAGTTTTAAAGAAAGCATTTAATAGGAGAAATTTTCATTTTAAATAAACGTCTGCTTGGAGATTCCCATTAAGCTGTTGGTCTTTTTAAAATGTTAACTATGACGCAGTATTTTTATGAATTTGCTGAATGAGATTAATCAATAAGAACAAAGGTGTGCAAATACTTGTTTAGTGAGGTCTGATGAGGCAAACAAAATCTCTTGGTCTTTTCATTATCATCAGGCTTTTTATCTAAAAGCAAGAAAGCCCCCACTGTGAATCCTCTGTCCTATCATATGTTCTCATGGCTTTGACATCAACAATAACACTCATGCTGCTAAATTGGCAGGGAACCTAATTATGCCTTTTTACCTGAAGCTCAGATAATCTCAAAGCCCTTTAAGATGATTGTTAGCTTAATCTATCTGTTAAATTCTTCAGTGCATTTATGAGAGCTACAGTCTGAACTATGTAGATTGTCAGATATCTCTGGAGTTAGAAAGATGGGGCAATGGGTAACGTGGGTATTGGATTAGAAGTCTGGAGAAGGTTATAGCACTATCATTGCATCTAGCCCTTTGGGGTGCCATCGCCTAACTGGAAAAATAAAGTCACCAGAACAGATAGATTTTAATGTACACAATCAATGTACATTTCTTTGATTCTATGACTCTTCTCCCATACTTTGAATCCTCATGTGCTTTTGCTTTCTTAGGGCTCTGTTGTTATGCATAGTTCTATAGGGTGAGGAAAAGAGGAGACAGGGAGAATCCCATCTACTTAAATGTAAATCTTGGATATGTTTCTCAGGAGCTGTATGGTCTGGGCTGGATTATTCTGTTTTTCTGAGATGTAGCTTCCATGACTAAGTGTTCAATAATTTTTAAAATCACTGGTAATATAAGTAAAGTGCCTGGCATAACAAAAACATTCAATTAGCCCTGGCTGGCTTGGCTCAGTGGATAGAGTGTCAGCCTGTGGACTGAAGGGTCCCAGGTTTGATTCTGGTCAAGGGCACATGCTCAGGTTGTGGGCTCAATCCCCAGTAGTGGGCGTGCAGGAGGTAGCCAATCAATGATTCTCTCTCATCGTTGATGTTTCTATCTCTCTCT
>NW_006284838.1:879225-881693 GCF_000327345.1 Myotis davidii | reverse complement strand
CTCTGTACAGCTTCTAATGTGCCCCATGTGTGCCTTAGTACTCATTCAGGCCTTGGCATAGAATTGTGGGTTTTTTAATCCTTACCCAATTATATGTTTTGTTGGTATTAAGAGAGAGATGAGGGAGAGAGGAGAGAGAGAGAGAGCAGAGAGAGAGAGAGATCGATCAATTGGTTACTTCCCATACAGGCCCTGATAGGGGTTTGAACTCACAATCTATTGGTGCATGGGATGACACTCCAAACAACTGAACCACCTGGCCAGGGAGACATATAATTCTTGATTGTGTTATAGCATGTTTTTGAATTTGTTTTCTCCAGGAAGCACTCTGTGATGAGTAATTTAGCTGGGTAACTGTTTACTAAAGGGAAAACATAGGGAATGAAAAGTCTAAGCCAACTTTGTTCCTGGAGATAGATAACACGGGCACATATTCTTCTGGAAAACAGTAGAATTATTGCTTCCTAGTTACCAGTGAAAGCTGGGGTATACTTTGGCATGAAACATTGAACGTAAATATCAGCATTGACGTCTGGCCAAAGAAGGGGTTAAGTATTTTCAAGAGGTTAACCATAGTTATAGCAGAAAAAATTGAATGGAAAATTAGCTTAGGCTGAACCATGGAGTGGTGTGTTTGCCCTTTAATGAAAATAGAAGGAATTGCTGTTTACAAACCTTTCAGAAGAGCAAAGTGTGCAGAGTCATAGTATTTGCATGTTAATGCTGACCCTGCCTACTACCTTATTGCCTTGACTAAAAGACTACATTGCTCAGCCTTGCTCTCTCATCTCTAGGACAGTATCACATCCCCTACCTGGGTGCCCCAGGGAACGGTTGTAGGGTTTACTAACATTGCAGCCAGGAGAGCCTGTTGTACACTGGAACAGACTTGGGAATGTCCAGACAGTGATAACGCTGCCTTCCCTTTACAGCAGTGCCAGCTCCTGGGGATGAAGAAGAGGCCAAGGATGCTCTTTGCTCCAGAAGTAGAGAGGACATGCTTGGTGGCCTTGTTCTCCTCAGAAAGTCTGCTGTCCACATCTGCTCATTTCCGGGAACACTTCTTAGCATGTGCCTTGTGTATCACACCCAGTGAAGCATCATTTAAATGTAATTTAGGGTCCACGTTTCTTCGCAGTCCCCAAGCTTCCCAAATCTTGTATTTGATTCAAATACATCTAGAGAAACATTAAAATCCAGGGCTCTATCTCACTCCCAAAGGGAATATATAGAAACTTATTATACCTGAAACAAATCGTCAGTTGAATCCTGAAATGTTTAGACCAGAATCTAAATGCTGGTCTCCATGTAGTTTACCAGTAATACTTGGTTGTTTGTAATGGTTTATAATTATTAGATTTGAATCTGTCCATCCTAGTATATCCAGATACTTGAACTGAGTTCAGGTAATCTGAATGTTTTTTTCTCCCATCACTGCTCACTGCATATTTCCTCTGTGCCAACCTTCCTTGAAAAGTTTCTTCTGCTTAAATAATAACAGAAACAATAGTCCTCATCATAATAACAGTGGAAATAGCAAAGGGACCATTCATTTAGCTTCTCAGCATTCCACTTTTATCATGAAAATGTTAGAAACATCATCTCTAACTAAGGGTTCTTCTTTTTTTTTTTAAATATATTTTATTGATTTTTTACAGAGAGGAAGGGAGAGAGATAGAGAGTCAGAAACATCGATGACAGAGAAACATCAATCAGCTGCCTCCTGCACATCTCCCACTGGGGACAAGCCCGCAACCCAGGTACACGCAGGCCGACGCTCCATCCACTGAGCCAAACCGGTTTCGGCTAAGGGTTCTTTATATTACTCATTCAACCTCTATGCCCTGCACTCTACTCTTCACCCTCTGTGTTGAAAGTGCTGGCTCAGGCCTGGCTGGTGTTGCTCAGTGGTTGAGTGTTGACCTATAAACCAGGAGGTCACAATCCTATTCCTGGTCAGGGCATGTGCCTGGATTGCAGGCTCGATCTTCGTTGTAGTGTGTGCAGGAGGTAGCCCATCAATAATTCTCTTTCATCGTTAATGTTTCTGTCTCTCTCTCTTCCCTTACTCTCTGAAATCAATAGAAATGTGTATATATATTTTTAAAAGAATAAAGGAGGAACTTCTGGTGTTAAGCAAAATGGAAAAGAAAGCAAATAAAAATTCTTTCATTGCATTGTTTTAACAGGCCCAAGTAATGCAAAAATAAAAATAAAAGTAAAGGCAGTGACAATGTATGGAAGCAACAAGAAAATGAACTAGCAGAGAGTAGACCTACAGAAGTGGGCAGGTGGCACCGGCTGCTTTATTATCTGAGGTATCTGCAGGTTCTGGACCCAGGCGATGATCCAGCTTGGTCTCAATAAAGAGACGTATTTCCTAGGGCTGCCTAACAAAGTACCACAAACTACATGGCTTAAAACAACAAATTTAGCTCCACTGGCGTGGCTCAGGGGTTGAGACTTGA
>NW_006284838.1:868175-875384 GCF_000327345.1 Myotis davidii | reverse complement strand
GTGTGTTGGTTTTTTTTTTTTTTTTTACCGGAAAAAGGCACATACACACTGACTAATCAAAACTGTGTAGCCTGACATAACCAATATCACCGTATTGAGATGATAATCTAACAAGAAACAGCCAAATAGCAGATACATGCTTGTATAATTTTAAGCTCGTTAAAAGTTTAAATCAACCCCTGAAGCTCTAATATGGACATGTTAAGCTCCAGGGGCAGGGGCATTTACAGCCATTCACCTAGACAATTTCTAAAATCATCTCCAGCCCTAACTAGTTTGGCTTAGTGGATAGAGTGTGGGCCTGCAGACTGAAGGGTCGCAGGTTCGATTCTTGTCAAGGGTATGTACCTTGGTTGTGGGCACATCCCCAGTAGGGGGTGTGCAGGAGGCAGCTGATGGATGTTTCTCTCTCTCATCGATGTTTCTAACTCTCTATCCCTCTCCCTCTCTGTAAAAAATCAATAAAATATATTTAAAAAAATAAAATAAAATGAGTTCCGAATCATGCATCTGGCTCTACCTTGCCTCTTTGAGATCTAAAACTGGCTGTGCCACTTTCTTCTCCTGACTTATCTCAAAATCCATCCCTGGATGCACTCCCTTATTCATTAAAGACTAGAACTTAGCCTGAAGCCTTCTTCTCTATTGTAACTATTGTTCTTAGCATAAGGGACATCAGCACCCACAGAGCCACTGCATCCAACATCCTGAGCTCTCAAACACTTCATCTCATCTCCTGTTCATCTGACTCATTTCATTATTCATAACCATACCTTAGAACTTGCCATCACCAGCAGCTATATAACATCTAACATTACGTGTTAAAGTGCCCTAACTCATGTATGAAGCCCTCTCTCTTGTCAACTGGCTACTTGAAATACCTCCGGTATTCTTTCACCCCAACAACTCTGTGTCCCCCAGTACTTGGCTTCCTATGAACATCACTCGTCTCCCTCTCCTGCTCAGATCCTGTGGTTCTAATGTCAATGACCCTCTTCCTGTTACATGCCCACACTCACTTCTAGATGAACCTCTATCACCTTTCTCCATGTTGACAAACAAAAAGTTGGAGATACACAATCGAGATAGGTTGTATTGTACGTGAATATATATGGTGTGTTTTCAGATTATTTTCTTTAAATGAACTCCGAGCACTGCCTGTCACTCTCACTACATTTTTCTATTCAGTGTTTTTTTACTCTATCACATAAGTAGCTCCATAAATCTAGAATTTCTTTTCATTGTCACTTAAAGCACTCCAGACTGAGCTACCTGCTTCTTACTCAAATTCTGAAATGTTTTCCTATTTGACCTCCTTGAATTTAGTCGTGCCCTCTTTCTAGTTCATTCTCCACACAGAAGTCAAATTCATATGTTTAGATCATATATTTACCATTTTATTCCCCTGCTTTAAAATATTTTGTGATGTTCCATTGCTCGTAAAATATACTGAAAATTTTATCTTACTTAGCCTGTAGGTCTTGCTTGATTTTTTCCCTCCATTCTTACATATAGGAATTAACCCTTATTTCACTCTGTCTTCAGGATCTTATTTTACCTTGTGAACATGCCAACCCTCTCTCCAATTTAGGACATTTTGTACATTTTTCTTTTTCTTTCTTCTCTCCTTGGAAACTATCCCCAATTCATTACCCAACTATCACTCTTTGAAGAGCTCCACTTAAACATCACATTCTCAATGCACCATGACCCTTCCTTCTTCCCTCTTCACTATGGCTAAGTGCCCCTGCCACTCACTCTCTTTGGACCAGTATCATGTACTTTTCCTTTCAATGATCAATTATTATCAGAATAAATATTTATGTGCTTTCATATTTAAATTTTATCTCTGAAATTATATGATTTGGAAAGAAAGGCTCCAGATCTGCTACTCACCACTGGAATCCAAGGTTTGGGCAATGCCTGAAATATGGACATATTTGATGAACAGTTCATTCTACCATGAACTAGATTTAAGGCCTTGAACCTGAGCGATACAGTAAGAGCAGAGTATTCCTTAGAGGACTGGCTTGCGGTTTACATGGGCATGTAGGAGGCAGAGGATAGATGATTCTCTTTCATCATTGATACTTCTGTCTGTCTCTCTCCATCTCCCTTTCTCTCTCTGAAAATCAATACAAATATTTTTTAAAAAAATATGAAAAAGGAAAATAAATTTTTAAAAAAGTGGTGGCTCAGAAGGCACCAGTAACCTCACTGTAACTGAATTCCTACCTCTCAGAATCCTAGTCTCCTATGGACTGTTTGTCTCTCTGGAACAGCTTCTCTTCGGGAACTCCTATTTGCAGTGGCTTCTGGAAGCGCTGCCGCTTTCTGCCATCTGCTTTGTGATCCTCTATCTACTTCTGCCCCATGCAAATTCTCCGCCTCCATCCCCTCTGCAAAGCCTCATCTCTCAAGAAGACCTTGAGTTTGCTTCTTGCCAGGGATCAGCCGCAGAGGATAGGGGAGTCTTGCCTGCCTTCCTGGCCCCAGGCCGCTCTCTGTCCTTTCCAGTTGGTGGCCATGCACACATCAAGTCACTGTGAGATTTCTCCTGGGTAAAGTGGGGTAATACAGGCAGACCTCGTTTTATTGCACTTGCTTTACAGATGTTGCATTTTTTTTTTTATAAATGAAGGTTAGATCTTCCACCAACAAAAAGATAACGACTCTCTGTATTGCGGTGGTCTGGAACTGAACCCACAATATCTTAGAGGTATGCCTGCAATCATATCTCTTTTATAAGGTATTGGAAAGGGAACAATGTTACTACATGCAAATAATTTCTGGTGCATGCTAAATGCTGTTCAAATGTTGCAATTATTGTCATTGTACTGATATTAGTTATTAGTGTCACATTTTAAATGGTTTCCCTGTCATTGGGCCCCTTGCTTTCAACACATGGCACACAGATCAGCCAAATTATTCTAAAACAAAGCTTAATTAAGGCTTTTAAGCTGTTTTAAATTTATATTTATCTTCTTTATCGCCTAAAAATTTTAATCAGCTTCAGTCTATTTATCAAGGCCCTCCCTATGGTGTTGGTTTGTCTTTCTAGTCTTATTTTCCACAAAATATTCCATATGCAATACTGATGTCTCCCTTCCCCACTGCGCTTTTCTAGTTGTCCAGAATCATGGTTTCCTTCTCTCTGTCCACTTCTCAAATCCTACCTGCCATTCATAAGATTCAGAATGAAGGCCGGCAATCCCTGGATGCCTTGTGTAATCCTCTAGATCAAGGTTAAGTCTATCTTGCCGAAGCTGCTAAGCAGAGCGCTTTATATTTAGGCTCCTTTGGCCTATATCTCTCAATCTGATATTTCAGTCATTCGCACCCATGCTGTTATTTTCCCTCCTAGATTATCAGTTCCTTGGGGAAGGGCTTTGCTTGTGCATAGTCTTTCAGCTGCCAGCGCAGGACAGTCCACCGTGGGAAGATGCTCAGTGAAGAGCTATTGAGTTTGTATTGATTTCAGCATCAGAACGGAGTAGCTCGTCACCTCCATCTTGCTGTGTTTGCTGAGCAGACTCATTTGAGTAGGCCACTGGCCCTGCTGGCTCTGATCAATGGAGGGGATTCGTGGAGATTCTGGTGTTTGTTTGTGTTTTCTTCACCTTTTGGGTTTTAGAGATCGTTAGTAAACTGAGAAGCACAGTTCTTGGCTCATGGTAGTAAATATTTGTTGAATGAAAGGGGAATTAATTTTTGTCAGTGTGGTAACCATATGAGCAATGCAATTGGCACCCCAGAAAGGTTGCTGCAGGAGTGAGTGAGGCCACACAAGCCCAATAGAAATAGCAAACTTTGGCTGAATGCAAAAGAAAAAGCAAATAATGAATGACCCACACCCTATCCCACTTAATTGCCAAAAGTGGAAAAAAATTGTGAGGGGGCTTTTCCTAGCAGGAAAACACACACATTTGCTTTGTTATGGTGTAGAAGACATAGACTGAGCCTTAAGCTTAGAGGCATGCTTATACTAGTATTTGCTAAGTATAGTGGGTGATGCTATTAAAATAGGGCTTTTGCAATACATTCTTTCATCTTTTCCAAATCAACTCTGTTTCTGTATTTCATTTGGCTTAGGTTAAGATTCAAATAAATTTACCCTCCTTTTATTCATTTTTGTCAGCGTGGAAACCATCTGAGCAATGCAATTGTACCCCAGGAGTGAGTGAGGCCGCACAGGCCCAATATAAATGTGAGCTGGTGAGATTCTCCACGGAGAGGAGCGTAGATGATGCTCCCTGTGAACTGCCAGATAGGACAGCTGGTGCCTGTTCTCCAGGGGTCCCGGCTGTGTTCCCATCTCCCGGGAAACCCCTGGAGCGATACAAGCTTGAATTATGTGGTGAGATTCTCCATGGAGAGGAGCGTAGATGATGCTCCCTGTGAACTGCCAGATAGGACAGCTGGTGCCTGTTCTCCAGGGGTCCCGGCTGTGTTCCCATCTCCTGGGCAACCCCTGGAGCCACACAGCGATACAAGCTTGAATTATGCTGGGGTGTATTTAGGAATATGGGGAAAAGGTCATTATGATGTTTCAGCTTTTAGTGTGTTAATCTGAGAGCACACCGGGTGAGATGGAATGAGGCCAAGAATACAAAATGCGGTCGTCTCTGTGCATCTTGTAAACATTAAGCAAGCGTTGACATCCAGTCAGAACGCAGAGTAAAAATAATGAGGATGGCTTTTGCTGAGGTATCAAGACCACATCTGTCTTGGCCACTGTTTCCAGGAAGCGCTGCCTGGTTGCCCATGACTGCGTGGAATATATTCCCATAGGATCCTGTATTTGCCTGGCATTGGGCACATCACACAGCAGCGATGGCTTATTTCATTCTCCATTTACACTACAAGGCCCTTAAAGGCAAATCACACCTCTCCAGCACCTTGCCCAGTGTCTGCAAAGTAGGCGCTTTATCTGTGTCTATTGGACACTGTATTAAAAGGGATGAATTTAAACCAAGGCAATCACTACTCCAAGTCTGTCGCTGTATCTCAGAAGCTGCATTGGGCAGCTCACAGGCTGCATTTGACCCAAGGTCTTGTATATTTGATAGACAAAGTTTTGGTGCCCGATTTTAATCACAATAGAATGTAATCACCAACTTGTATAAACTGAGAGGTTTTGCACACAAAGTATTTCAAGATCTGACAACATTGGGCCTGTGTAGCTACAAAAAACCTGGAGAAGAAAATGTAATGACTGATGAGATGATTCGCCAGTCCACCTGAGGCCTTCCGTTAAGGCTGGTCCGCTCTACCTAGGTCTGACCCAGCTGGCCTGCAAGCATTGGCGTTTGCTCCACTGAGCTGCTACCCCCTTTCTGTTTATCTCTGAAGAGGGATGAACTCAAGCATCTCCTCTCCCTCCTCCTCTTACTCTACCCAGTGAAAAAGGAGCAGGGGTCCCATTCCCTAAGAAGGCTGCTCTTACAAGTCACCATCCTGAAGCACACCAGGTGGCCCACAGACTCAGAAGGACCCTTCTGCAGAGTGCTGGCCACCCGTGGGAATGGTCATGTGCGAGATTTCCTGACAGACCTGTGGGGCTTTCACTCCATTCCCTGGCTTGTTATGTGCTGTTTTCATTCCTGACTACTGTGTTGCCAGCCGTGGCCTCTCTGAGAAGCAAGAAGGTGGCAGATCTGGGTGCTGCTTCTGACTACCCAGCAGAGAAGCAGAAATGGATCAGTGTGGGAGTTAGAGCTTTTCAACTTAAACTTTATAAGTTGAGAATTGGGCAAGTTAGGATCGTCATTGAAGAGCTCCAAGCAGTCACCAGGGTTAGGAAGGTAGATCAGAGCAGCCCTGACACCAAATACAGTGGGGCCTTGACTTACGAGTGTCCCGACTAATGAGTTTTTCGAGATACGAGCCGTCTCTCGGCCGATTTTTTGCTTTGAGTTGCGAGCTAAAATTCAGGTTACGAGCCAGCTTCAGATACACCACCGCTAGTGAACGCCACCACATCAGCCCAGCATCATGTGTCTCACTCGTTCACTTTATGATTTGACATACGAGTAATTTGAGTTACGAGCTCCGTCACAGAACGAATTAAACTCGTAAGTCAAGGCCCCACTGTAAAAGCCAATTAAGTGCAATTGCTGGGGCCTGGGTGCTTCACGGAGGAATCTTTTCCTGGCTGGCATCCCTCTGCAGAGGCAAGGAGGCCGCGGAGCCATGGGGCAGTTGGGAAGTAGGTCCTGACTCTGCCCTGCACGCTGCCTCTCACTAGCCTGCCAGCGTGGTCCTGTAGACAGAGACACAGGACCGAGACACTGGGCTCTCTTGTGGGCCCTCAACTGGCTGTGGTGGCAAATGGAGATCAGACTCTCAAGGCCGAGTTTCCTCAACCACATGACAAATGGATTGAAAGAAAAAAAATCACTACCCCTTGCTGAGAAGTGACGTAAGTTAATGAGTGAATACAGACGATGTCAATACAAACGTTGGTCCCTTGGGGACTAGGTTCTTACAGTGCTTCTTTTTCTAATAATAATAATAATAATAATAATAATAATAATAATAATAAAATAGCCAGGTCTTATGTATCCTCTGCCATGTGTCAAGCACTATTACATGGACTCAGTTAATTTTTGCAAAACGTCTGTGAAGTGGAGACTATTATTAACCCCATTTATAGCTGGGAAAACAGAGCCAGTCAAAGGGTTCTGTTCTGTGCTAGATAATCTTCATGCGCACTTCCATGTGAGTCTCATAAGCACTCTGGTGCCATGAACATGTTTAGCTCCACGTGAGGAATGAGGACACTGAGATCCAGAAAATTTGTGCGAGGCATCTGAGATCCTATTGCTGGGAAGTGACAAAAGGAGGACGTGGGACCACATTTACTGTTGCCAAAGTATGATGGCATAGAATAGTGACAGCCAGGTGAGGGATTTCATGTTCTCCCCCGAGATTTGTCTATGAGCCCTCTGTTATTGTGGTCAAGGTTCCTGGAATGGAAGGAATAAGTACTAAATACTAACAGTGATTTTAAGATCAGTGCCGCTGAAACCGGTTTGGTTCAGTGGATAGAGCGTCGGCCTGCGGACTGAAAGGTCCCAGGTTCGATTCCGGTCAAGGGTATGTACCTTGGTTGTGGGCACATCCCCAGTAGGGGGTGTGCAGGAGGCAGCTGATGGATGTTTCTCTCTCTCATCGATGTTTCTAACTCTCTATCCCTCTCCCTCTCTG
>NW_006284838.1:857926-862689 GCF_000327345.1 Myotis davidii | reverse complement strand
TTGTAGTGAGAGGCAAACGGAAGGGAGGAAAGAAGAGACAGTGGAGAAGAATGTCTGTCTTTCTTTCAAGAATCCAGATGTAAGGAGTCCAGACTGCGTTAATTTCCCCATGGGTTATTTTTATATCTTTCATAAAAGGCCTTCAATTCATGTTAATTGAGTGAATAAAGGGATATATTTTAAGCAATTTTAATAACATTTTAAGGAGTGGTTGGTATGGATAAGAAAGGGGCCAATACTAAACCTGACAAGCTCAGGGGACGCCTTCTTGGCAGCCTTACAAACTCAGAGACTTAAAGTAACCACATAGGATGATCTGAAATTAATACTTTCTAACTGAAAGCTGTTCATGGTCATAGTCATGTCCTACTGTTGT
Source organism: Myotis davidii (assembly GCF_000327345.1). Lineage (NCBI taxonomy): Eukaryota > Metazoa > Chordata > Mammalia > Chiroptera > Vespertilionidae > Myotis > Myotis davidii. Next base: position 862,313 of record NW_006284838.1, on the reverse strand, counting down.
TGTCATAATTAGCTAGTTAATATTAATGATAGGAAAAGAGCAAAGGAGAGGCCAGATATTATAAGCATGGTCATCTGGACATCTGGAGCTGAAATGGGCAGGAACCTACAGCTTCACACCCAAGGGAATCACAGTGTTACCAGTGGATGTGGGGGGTTCTTGTCCCTACCTTTTGCTTCTGGGAGTAGAATTCTTGCAATGTTCCCGAGAAAAGGACTTTTCTGAGACTCATGCAGGAGAGTACAATATTGTAGAAAGCTTTATTCCTGTGGAATAAAACCCCTGAGTTTCCAAGGTTTCCTTTCTCTCAATCCTGGCATGGAAAAAAAACCATTTTGCAGTCATCAGGGCTAAAATTGAGCCGATGTTCAGAATTTTTGTTCGGTATTTGTGCACTTCATTCCAGCATCAGACTAGCTTAGCTTGTGTTCCCAACTGCAGTTCATTAGTCCATTGCATGTGGGGTCTGCATGACCATATGGCTAAGGAGGAAACACAGGTGAATGCAAGGAACAGGTACAAGAGAGCCCCATGAGCCAAGAGCCAAGGGAGAGAAATCCTTTGTTTATGGAATTATGTATTCACAAATTTTTGAAGGCTTGCACTGGTCCTGACCAACCATCTCTGTCCTCAGGTTTAACTGACAGACAATTACCTTCTCTTTGTCACCCCGACTTTACTGGGCATGTGTCTATTTCTCCTTTGTTGGACACCTTCCCCCCAGTGATCAGCAGGGGATGGACTAGTGTTCGCTGGGGAGTGTGATACAGCAGCTTCCTGGTGTTCCCTGGGGAGTGTGATACAGCAGCTTCCTGGTGTTCCCTGGGGAGTGTGATACAGCAGCTTCCTGGTGAAGCTGCCTAAATGGCAAGCCTATCATGTCTGGCCTCCCATATTGCTCCTTTTCTATCATTAATAATGAGCTAATTACAACACTGTCAGCAGCATTGTCCCTCCAAAGGGATTAACACCCCTTCCTTCCAGCCTCCCATACTGGACTGTTGAGGGGGAAGGGGGGAGATCACCACAGGTATAGTAGAGGTGCTGGCCTGTAAGTCTAGCCTGGGGAACAGTGGATTAACTAGGGGGTGGCCCCTATCAGAAACACCAAATCTTGGAAAGTTAAAAACCCCAGACAAAGGATCTTCTTGTTCTTGCTCACTCTTGTTCACTCTTGCTCTCTCTCTTGCTCCATGGCCCAAACTGACCTGTGTGCCTGCCTGTTCTCGCTCCATAACCATGTGGCCTTAATCAGCCAAATGGCCCATGGCCCTGCAGACCCCACACATAATGGACTGCAGCTGGGAACACAGCTAACATGGTCAGATGGACTGGACTTTAATACGGAGAAGAAACCGTGGGCAGTGGCCTTTTTTCTGGACCTGCTGAAGAAAAGATTGGACTTCTTGCATGGCTCATGGTGGGGACAAACAGAGATGAGACCTTTAAAGGGAACCCCTTAATTTTACATTATCAATAAAGCGTTTTACAAAACCCAGTCCTCCTGTGGGGGCCTCAGGAAATTCTTTCCTCAAGAACTCCACTTCTGCCAATAACACTATGCCAGCATTTTTCCCTGAGAAAGGTCAATCATTATCTTAACTGAGACTGTCTTTTATCTGTTGACACACCTTTGGGAATATACAAGTAATTTCCTTTTCTTTGGACCCCTGAAAGCACAGCCACACACCAAAGCAGAAAATACTGGTACAAATCCCTCATTGTTATTATTAGCACATTAATAGTTAAGTTGTGAATGTGGGTGGGAAACATGCTATGAGAACAACGCAGCTCATGACCTAGTGGCCACAAGCATACCTAGCTCCCATATCTGTGTCTCATATCATTCTCCATTAAGGAAACAGGGCTTCTTGGAGAAACGGCAGATTCCAGAGCTGAGGTAGGAAGTACACAAGCTAAAGCATCGTATAGTGTCCGAAAACAAGTGCCATCAGTAAAATAACACAAAACTCCACTTGCCAAAGCTGGAAAAAAATTGTGCAATAAAATAAAGTAGTATTTGAGCGTAACTCAAACTATAAAATAAATATCCATGCGATGTAAATAAATTATTGAATATATCTATAAATGGGCAGGAAGAGACAAATCTTGCAGAAGAATTTCAGAGAATTTATGTAGCTATTCCACCCACAGGAAGAGGGTGGGGTGTAACTCCTCACTCCTTAGATGTGGGATGTGCATAGTGATGTCCTTCCACGTGTACGTGGAAATGGGGGCTATACTGTAGAAAAAGAACAAGTTTACAGTAGAAAAACTTGACAAACACTGTCTCAGGTAAATGTCAGCATTCACAAATCATGTTGATATTATGCACCTTCCATAGGATGGGATGAGAATGGCGCCTGTACCTCTATGGTCTTGCTGCCCAAAGCCCATAAGCCCAGTCCAATCATAAGAACAACATCAGGCTAATTCCAGTGGTAGGAGAGACCTGACCAGTGTGCCTTAAAATTGTCAGTCACCAGAGATAAGGAGCATCTGAGAAGCAGATGCAGCCAGAGGGAGCCCAAGGAGTCATGCCAGCTGAACGGAATGCCGTGTTCTGGATGGGGTGTGGAACAAAAAGGGCACTGGCCAAACTAAAGAAATCCGAATAAACTAAAACTTGAGCTAATAACCACGCCTCCATGCTGGTTCATTCATTGTGGATAAGATATCATTATAATGTAAGCTGTAATACATCCTATGAGATAGAGAAAAGAATAGAGGAAGCTGGAGATGGAGCACGAGGGACCTCTGTACTATCTTCTCAACTTTTCTGTAAATCTAAAGCTTAAAAAATAAAGTCTCTTTTAAAAGTACTGTGTTGCCATCATCCTCCTTCTCCTCATCATCATCACCACCATCACTAGCTTCGTCCTCACATACTTGCTGTAGCATCAAGGACACTCCAATGCAGCTGCTTTCTTTTCCCAAAATCAGTGTGGGTTTTATTTTTTTAATTGCTAAACCTTCTGAAGCTTCTAAAATCCTTCTGGAATGTATTGTGTGTGGTGAGTGAGAATTGCTTCTCAACTTGTGCGGATCATGAGGCTCTCTACTCTCACCTTCCCATCATACCACAGATTCCTTGGGGCTTAATGAACTGTTATTGTAAAGGTTTTATAAATTGCCAAATGCTTCACAGATTTAAAATGGTCTTCATGTGGGATTTGCCTTTTCCTGAGCCATCAAGCTGGCTGTTCTCAAGCACCTGCGACTCCTCCTTAGCTTTCCTCTCCACACAAGACCTGAGGAAGGCACTTCTTTGCTCTCCCTCTCTAGGTCTATCTTCACTCTCACAGTAGTTCCCGCTCTCCTCGGCCTCTTCTTATGGGATGCATATGAGAAAAAAAGTTCTGGGTAGCATTGAGAACTGGTGAATATCAACTTCCCCTATTTCTGTTTTCTACCTTTGAAAAATAGGTATATTCTCTAAATTCACAAGGCATGTGTACAGTCAAGGAAGAGACTGTTTGGAGCCTGTTCAGCAATGGAAGAGGAAGGGCCGCGACCCCAGCAGGACCAATAGTTGAATCCTCACCGTGAAAGAGAAGCAGGGGACATCATGTCTCTGACTCCAAGGAGAAGAAGGTTTTCCTACTCGCTAGGAAATGACTTTCTGCAAATGATGGCCAGATAAACCCGAATTCGTGGTCTATGGGATTGCTGTTTTTCTCAGTTGAGTGTGTAGATGACATGGTTTTTAACTAGTACTGCTTCTCATGCTGTTTTCTCTTGTTCTGTAACAGAATTTAGGTCCAACACTGGGCCCAATTGCAATATAGACTTAAATTCTCAGAAGGAGCTAAGACTCTTGATTGCATGTGAAATTTGGTGATTTTTAAGACACTCTGAATGCCAAAAAGTACTATTGAGAGACCGATACAGTCTAAAGGCAATCGCCTACCTGTCTGGCACAGTAGGATTGTAGTGAGAGGCAAACGGAAGGGAGGAAAGAAGGGACAGTGGAGAAGAATGTCTGTCTTTCTTTCAAGAATCCAGATGTAAGGAGTCCAGACTGCGTTAATTTCCCCATGGGTTATTTTTATATCTTTCATAAAAGGCCTTCAATTCATGTTAATTGAGTGAATAAAGGGATATATTTTAAGCAATTTTAATAACATTTTAAGGAGTGGTTGGTATGGATAAGAAAGGGGCCAATACTAAACCTGACAAGCTCAGGGGACGCCTTCTTGGCAGCCTTACAAACTCAGAGACTTAAAGTAACCACATAGGATGATCTGAAATTAATACTTTCTAACTGAAAGCTGTTCATGGTCATAGTCATGTCCTACTGTTGTTGTCATAATTAGCTAGTTAATATTAATGATAGGAAAAGAGCAAAGGAGAGGCCAGATATTATAAGCAATGTCATCAGGACAGC
>NW_006284838.1:850260-856683 GCF_000327345.1 Myotis davidii | reverse complement strand
TGGCCTCAGGAAATTCTTTCCTCAAGAACTCCACTTCTGCCAATAACACTATGCCAGCATTTTTCCCTGAGAAAGGTCAATCATTATCTTAACTGAGACTGTCTTTTATCTGTTGACACACCTTTGGGAATATACAAGTAATTTCCTTTTCTTTGGACCCCTGAAAGCACAGCCACACACCAAAGCAGAAAATACTGGTACAAATCCCTCATTGTTATTATTAGCACATTAATAGTTAAGTGTTAACTATCCTGTACTCACCTATGTAAAAGAAGTGTGTGTCTATCAATTTACTTTTTATCCAATCCCAGAGATTGCCCCACTTTCCTTTCTCTGGCTTCCCTAGTCTACCACTAATGAATTTTATGTAACCCCCTTATACCACCTCCTTTTTTTTAATGTATAAAATGAGTTGTAGCCCTGGTTGGTGTTGCTCAATGGTTAGAGGGTCAGTCCGCACACCACACACCGAAGGGTTGTAGCTTGATTCTCAGTCAAGGGCATGTACCTGGGTTGCAGGTTTGATCCCCTGTCCCAATCATCAGCCTCAGTTGGGGTGTATGGGGGAGACAACCAATTCATGTGTCTCTTTCACATCAATGTCTCTCTCTCTCTCTCTCTCTCTCTCTCTCTCTCTCTCTTTTTCAGTCTCCCCCTCCCTTCCACTTTCTAAAAATCGATGAAAGAAGTGAAAACAATATCCTCTGGTGAGGCTTAACAAAATAAATGAATAAAATAAGGTGCAAAACCGCCGTTCTCTAGAGTCTTTTCTCAATCTGATGAGATTTTGCTTCCTGGCACTTGTCAGTTTTGCTCAAATGAACACTTAAAAAATTTTAACAGGTTTGGATGTTTCTTATGGCGACGTTAACAAGCATTTATAAATGTTGAGAAGAAGTCAATCAGAATTCTAATTTTTCCTATGTAGTCTAACTAACAAAAAGAAATCACTGTGGGATTTTTTCTATAACTCGTCATGGAAAGCAGAGTATTCACATGGAATGAATACTTTGGATTTAGGTAAACCCAAGTTGAAACGCCAGCCCTATTACATGCTAACTCCATGATCTTATATACACAGTAAATTCCCTTCACCTCCATTTCCATAGTTTGCATATGTTTTTGATCAAAAGCAGGCCCTTACTCAGTAATGATCAGATATTCCCCCTTCCCAGGTTGTGCCTAAGACATAGCGTTTATTTTATTTTTTTAAATATGGTTTTGTAGATTTTTTTTAAGAGAGAGGAGGGAGAGAGAAACATGGATGAGAGGGAAACATGGACGGGCTGCCTCCTGCGTGCCCTCTTCTAGCCTGAGAAGACCAAGTCCGTAATCTGGGTGAGTGCCTTGACCAGGAATTGAACCAGCAACCTCTTGGTACAGGGACGATGCTCAACCAACTGAGCCATCCTGACCAGGGCAAGACACAGCCTTTTTTTAGTAAAACTAATCTTTTCTCTCTATTCCTGAGGATGATAAAGAGCTTGGTTATTTAATCGTTGTCCACATGCCCCAGTGCCTAGGGTGCTGCACCAGATGGGAATGCGGCCGTTTAAAATGATTCCAACTGTGGCTTATTTACAGTCTCAGCTATTTCGGTCATGGATGGGGTGTGGAATGCTCTGAGGGAATAGAGGATGATAATAGGTATGCTCCATTATGACTTATCATTTTAAAGCCATAATCGTCCTCTGTTTTTTATGTGACTTAACATTTATAAATATGATCATTTTATTTTTTGTGTTAGAATCCATTATTTTACTGGAGAGCTTGAGAGAGCTATGACATGTAAATTGAATTTGTTCATGTGATAGGCTAAGTATGTATCTGAGGAACCCGAACTGTGAACTCACAAATTAAGTAGGTGTCCTTATTGTATCTATCACACAAACTTCCATTACACAGACTAAACAAAGATGATTCCAAGAAAGGCCCGTGCAGCGGGCTAAATGGTGAAATAACTTGCTTGATGTTAATTTAAGTAAGTGCCTTGTGGGATGATGGGAAATCTTCCTCTTGTAACATTAGAGAGAAAGGATGCACTGAGAGCCTGCTTTCACCAGGCTGCGTGTGAGGCAGGCATGTATATGTCGCCTCATGTGACAGTTGCAACTAACTTAGAGGAGAGGGGTCTGAGCTTCATGATTTGCGAGGAATCTGTAGCTGGGAGTGTGACACGCCCTTCCCCAGGCCACACGGCTCCTTTGTCGTAGGCCCAGGAATTAAAGCTGATGTATTCACACCATTGACAACATCAGGCTTCTAGCCTGAGAACAATACATATCATACGTAGGGAATTAGAAGGAAAGGCAGCTGTGGATGAGAAGATGAGAACTGTGAAAATTGTGCCTGTAAAAGGGATCCCCAGGAAACTATGTAATGGAAGTTGAAAGCTAGAGGCTGGGCCTGCTGCTCTCATGAGGATCGTTCCAGAGCGCAGGCCGAACCTGTGTCTTACGGAATTAACGTAGTCCAGGATGAAAGGGAGCCCCCTGTACCATGGGTTAATTTCTGACAAAAGCAGCATCTGCTGTTGAACAAAAACCCCGGTGTTTGATTTCTCAGAACAATTGCTCTCTTTGTCACTTAATTTTACTTTTCATATAAAACAGAAAATCTATCCATCCCAGGACCTCTGCATGTTCTTGAAGTTATTCTACACTTTGTGCTGCCAACATACTTGTCAGATGTGAGGATAAATCACCCTGCTTGGGGCGGGGTCATTAACAGGACATTTCTGCTTTGCTTCTGCATTTCTGATTTCTTCTCCCAAAGCACCTGGTGCCCAGTCTGTGCAGAGTAACTTTAAACTCAGGAGGACTTTTCTGAGACTCATGCAGGAGAGTACAATTTTGTAGAAAGCTCTATTTCTGTGGAATAAAACCCCTGAATTTCCAAGGTTTCCTTTCTCTCAATCCTGGTATGGAAAAAACCCCATTTTGCAGTCATCAGGGCTAAATTTGAGCCAGTGTTCAGAATTTCTGTTCCATTTTTTGTTAGGTACAAAATAGGCATTATTGTGAACCATGGTAATGAACAAACACATATATGCTTATATGTAAAAGACAGATAGAAGCTGTTATATATGTTTTTAAGAAATATGTAGTCACAAATCATGGGTTAGGAGGATTTTGATGAAAGTAATACTAGAGCAAGATTTTTCTTGCTGAAGTACATGAGATGGTTTCTGGAGGGATAAGTTTGGGGATTTATCAAATCAGCTAGAAGCTTTGGCAATAACAGTAGCAGGAGGTGGGTGTAAACCAGTGGGAGGTGCTGGGGAGGAGAAGACAGGGATGGCTAAGAGAAGAAAAATTAGAAAGAAAAAAAATGGGCCTACAAGATAGATATAATCACATAGTGACATTGAAGCTTGAATTGCTTAAAGGGTGGGCAGGAAGATACACCAGTTTGGGATTTGTGTCTCTGAATTCACAAAATCTGTGTACTCTGAAAGCGATTTGGGCATTTAAAGAGCTTTATTTCTGGTTCTGTGTTGAACATTTTTATCCTACAATCATTTTCTTCCAGTGGGATAAGATTATAGCCTTTAGCTAATGGTTTTCTCTGAGTTATGCTCTCTGCATTTATAAGTATTAATTTTGCTGAACTGATACAGTGATGTTCAAAATAACATTTGGCATAGTATTTTAGTCTGACCACTCAGATGTAACCTGTAATCTTTTATTCTTATACTGCATATATACATTCATGCACACAATACATACTTATATCTGTTTTCCAGGCTTTGCCTAAAATTGTACAAATTTCTTTTGTAAGTAGCCAAGGTGTATAATTTACCTTCCCTCCCCCAAAAGAAGTGATATAGCCCATCTATTCCAAGAAGAAATGTAAAGATGAATATTATCCACAAACCTAGCATATGTAACACCAAACAGTCTGCTGAACGAAGGTGGCCCAACTGTAGTAACTGTTATTATTTCGGAAGTGGGGATTGGATTAAAAATCTAGTTTAAGGTTAAAGCTGATTGTAAATGCTAATGATTTGCTATAAGGAGTAAGAGAATAACAGTGTCAAATGGACCTAGAGTTGCTTTTGTTTTGTTCCTTCCTTGACAACTGGGTGAATCATTCTCCCAGGTGTCATGGCTGCCAGTCAGCCAAAATGGGATGTCACACAGGCATTGGGTACATAAGTCTAGAACTCAGGGAAAAGTAGGGAGTGGAGATAAACTGAGAGCCTTCGTATGGACATGTTTTGTAAAGCTAGGCATATGGATGAAGTCACCAAAGAAGTGTGTGTAGAAGAGTAAAGGAAGAAGAACTGAACTTTGAGCTATGCCAGCTTGGGACCTCAGGAAGTAGAGGATCCAACAATAGAGACAGGAAAGGCGCAGCCAATGAGCCATGAGAAAAATCAGGAAATGATGATGCCCTCATTGCCAAGGGAGGGAAATGGTTCAAGAACAAAGGAGTGATCAATCATGACAGATTCTATGGAGCAGTCAGGTAAATGAGAACTGAGAATTGTACGCTGGACACCTGACAAGAATGGCATCCACAACTGAAAGAAGAGCCTGACTGGAATGGGTACAGGAGAGAAGAGCTGGGCAAGTGAGCCAGGTGTACTGGCGACTCTTGGAAAGGATTTTGCCTCAGCCTCTCACTGGATCAGGAGGGAAGATAGATACTTCCTTACTGAGGAAGTTAAGCTAGTTGGGTTGGTGGTGAGTGGTTAAGCAAAGTTGTTCAGCAATTAACTGAGAATGAGTTCGGTTGAGCATATGGGAAGATAGGAAAAACGTATGAAACAGTAATCCTAATGAGAGAGTAAATTAACCAGAAAAATGCTGGGCTGAGAACTCATTTGAGGGCTGTGTTTATAAATTGAAAGTAAGAGTCTTCAGCGCAGTTGCTCATTTTCACGTACATCTTGTTCAGTCTTAAAGTATGGAAGTGACTTGATGTATGGGGTGACAGAGATTTGTTTAAAACCAACTTGGCATTTTGACACCAGAGCAGGACTGGAAAAGGATATTGAAGTGGATTCATTTAAAGCATAATAATGATGGACAATGAACTCCAAATCAGTGAAGAAGGAGTGTGAGCACAGGAAGATTGTAGGCAATGCTAATGTGATACGGTCAGAGGCCAAGGATTGAGTAAGGTAGCAATGAATATATTAGAGTAAGAGGTCTTGTTACTACAAGGTAGTAACTAGACTGTAATGTAGTTTTGGAAGTGATATAGTAATTGGTAATGCTAGGAATTGAGGTATGAATATTTAAGATGTAGGACATGAAAATTGGAGAGGAGTCGGTTAACAGATTGAGAAATAGTTATGGTGGTTGGATAATCTACATGCATACTGATATCACCAATACTGATGATAATTTATTTCATGAATTAATTTCAGGTATAAGTATCTGAAGATTGTAAATAACAGAAGTAAGAAGGAGTCATTGGAGGGAAAGTTTTCGTTTTAGGGCATGGGAAGAAAAGCACTCTGGAAGTGGCCCTCTCTGACCTCCATGATGAGTGGTACATGATGTAGGAGTACTATGGGGAAAACAAGGCAAAACATCATTTGATAAGGCTTTAGAGAAAAATCCCCAGGGGGTGGTCTATTTTCTGTTCCAGGAAAGGAAGGGCTTACTCACAACACCAGAGTGTTTGGGGAATCTGGAAGATATAGGAGTCTGAGTCCCATTAGGGGATATTCAGAACCATATATGCATGTTGGTCCTGGAGAATCTAGTTGTCCTAGGACACTTGGACTTCCTGCCAGGAATGAGGAAAGCAGAGGGTTTAGCGGGATTGGGTCTATTGGTCTCTTCCTTGTGGCGGTACAATGATGGGAGGGGGATAATATTTCTAAGTGTAATCCTGTTAGGGTAATGATGTCTTAGTCATTTGTTAAAGGTGAGGCAGAGATTGTTGGAGGATGGGATGGGCAGTAACTTATTTTAACAGAAGCACATGGACACATGGAGCTCATTGACTTACATGGGGCCTAGAGCATTCACAGTTCTTCAGTGGGCCTACATTTGACGCCCCTTTGAACTACAGTTGACTCATTCGAGCATGTTGACGATTTTGGAGGACCAGCCTAAATGAATGGTCAGGGTCAGGACTGAGATTCTGGTCTCTAATTAGTGGAGAGCTATTATTTGCCCATCAATGGAAGTACCTTCTTTTATAAGACTGATCTGGTATGTACAAATCACTCCTTGCAAATGGGATCACTTGGGATAATTGAGAATTTAGTATAAGTTTCCACAACTGTGGCAGGAAGAGGGCCCCAGCTGGGTGAGGCAAGCAGGAGAGGGAGTTGTGCCAATAACCCGGTACATCAGAGCTTGTCTCTGCCGGCAGTGAGCACACAGGAGCTAAGCTCAAGTGATCCAGTGTCCCCACAAAGAGCTAGAGAAGGAAGCACGTCCTGGCTGGTGTGGTTCAGTG
>NW_006284838.1:841785-850193 GCF_000327345.1 Myotis davidii | reverse complement strand
TTCCTCAAAGCCCCTCCTCAGCCCTCGCCTTAGGTTCTGCTTTTGCCGTTCACCAAGATTAGATTCTGATTGGTCAGTTTCTATGCTAGTCAGCATCTCCGGGCCTATCAACAGGCCTGATTAGAGAGATGGGGCTTATCAGCAGCCCCAGCGGAGGAGAGAGAGAGAGAGAGAGAGAGAGAGAGAGAGAGAGAGAGAGAAGCACAGGAAGGTGGGTATCTCATTTTCAAGCAGTGGTAAAGGCAGATTTGCTAAGCCCACGGACAGCACGTTACAGGACCTGAAACCTTGTATTTCTCCTTAGTCCTGAACCTGATTTTATCTTAGGAACTACTGTTCATATTGCCTCTGTACTGGGGTTTAGGGGAATGGTTTATAAGCTGGCTGCAGAGGAGAATCACCTGGAACATAAAAAATAAATAGCCAGGTTTGATTCCAGAACAATTAAATCAGAATATCTGGAGCCTTGGCATCAGGCATTTTCAAAAGTTTCCCAGATAATTCTTATGTGATAACTCTGGTAAGAGCTATATTCTCGGGCTCTGCTCTGCCCAAGCTCTTTGGTTTAACAAAGAGGTTGGCTGCTGCGGGCCTCTGACACTTAACTCCTTTCTAGAACTCTGTGTTGTTTTTTTCTCAGTGACATAGTTTCTGCAGACTGACCATCACATAGACACAGACACACAATTGTACACATGCACACATGCACACACACAGGCATGGAATTGTGTCCTTCCCTTGAACAAATAATCTATAGATTCAATATAATTCCTATCAAAATAAAAATGGCATATTTCATAGAACTAGAAAAAATGTTCAAAAAATTTGTATGGAACCACCAAAGGACAAAGGAGGCAAGAACACACAATGGGGTAAAAATAGTGTATTTAATAAATGGTGTTGGGAAAACTGAACAGATACTTGCAAAAAATGAAACTAGACCACCTTCTTACATCATTCACAAGAATAAACTCAAAGTGGATTAAAGACTTAAATGATAGACTCAAAGCCATAAAACTCCTAGAAGAATACATAGGCAATAAAATCTCAAACATTTCTCGTAGTAATATTTTGTGATATGTCTCCTTGGGCAACAGAAACAAAAGAAAAAACAAACAAATGAGACTACATCAAACTAAAAAGGTTTTGCACAGCAAAGGAAATAAGCAACAAAATAAAAAGACAATTTACTGAATGGAAGAACATATTCACCAAAGATACACCTGATGGGGGAGGGGGATGTTAATATCTAAAATCTATTAAAAAAAAAAACCTGTACAACCTAACAAAAAAACAAATGATCTAATTAAAAAATGGGCAAAAGACCTGAATAGACACTTCTCCAAAGAGGACACACAGATGTCTAATAGACATATGAAGAGATGCTTAGTGCTACTAATCATCAGGGAAATGCAAATTAAAACCACAAGGAGGGATCACCTTGCACCTGTCAGAATGGCTATCACCAATAAGTCAACAAAAAAATTTTTATAATAGCTAAGGTTTGGAAGCAGGCCAAGTGTCTATCAGTAGATGAGTGGAGGAAAATGCTGTGGTCCAGTTACATGGTGGAATAATACTCAGCTGTAAAAAGAAAATCTTAAGTTTTGTGCAGTACAGATTAACCTAAAAGGTATTATGCTAAGTGATATAAGCCAGTCAGAGAAAGAAAAAATACCATATGATTTCACTTCTTTGTGGCATATAATGAACAAGATGAACAAAATAGAAACAGATTCATAGATACAGATAACAGACTAACAACTGTCATGAAGTGGGGGAGCTTGGGGGGGCGGTCTATGTGAAATAGGTAAAGGGATTAAGCCAAAAAACACTTATGTAGGGGTGGGCAAACTTTTTGACTCGAGGGCCACAATGGGTTCTTAAACTGGACAGGAGGGCCGGAACAAAAGCATGGATGGAGTGTTTGTGTGAACTAATACATGTTAACACTCCTTCCTGCTGGTGAAGGAGTGGAGGGGAGAGCAAGAGAACCCTCTGCTCTTTCAGCTCCGCCAGCCGGATAGAACAGCTGAACGGGCCAGATCCGGCCTGCGGGCCATAGTTTGCCCAAGGCTGATCCAGAGACATCAGTATGGTGATTACCAGAGGAAAGGGGAGTGGAAACAGATTAAAGAGGGTAAAGGGGGGATGAATGGTGATGGAAGACTAGACTTTGAGGGGTGAACACACAATGCAATGTACAGATGAGAAATTATAGAATTGTACACTTGAAACCTATATATTTTATTAACCAATGCAACCCCAATAAATTCAATGAAAGTATTTTTTTAAAATGAAAAACAAAAAGTTTGTGACTTAGCGAGACCCAATCCAGGCGTAGTCCTGCAGCTAAGGGGGCTCGCAGAGAGCTGGGCTGGCTGGACCACCCTTGCAGTACCTGAGGTGTGTAGACTGGGGCCCTTGCAAGGCAAACCCCACATGCAGGCAGCGTCCTTGCGGCTGCTTCTGCTCTGGCTGCCTTCCTCATGCTGCAGACACAGTCCTCATAGCTGAGGGAACCTCATAGCAGATGGAGTGGCTCTTGTTGGTGCTTGTCAATTCAGACATACACCAGGATTTGCCCAGCATTTCATTCTTCACCACTGATGCGTGAGTTTAAGTGAATTAGTTCTGAGCTGGATGAGGTCATTAAGTTTGTATTCGAAGGGACACCTAGCAAGTCAGCTCTGCACAGCGACGGTGGGTGTGTATAGGATGACCCACATTCTCTGTGGACAGAAGGTGAGCTCTCTTGCTACTGTCAGAGTGGGCAGCCCATCCTCCCACAGAAAGGCATCTGAGATGACACTACCAGGAGGGACACTTGTCTCCTGAGACGTGTTTGAGAATTGTAACAGCAGATCGGCTGCTTGCTCAGAGGAAAGGGCAGCACGCATTCTACTTACAAATGCAGCATTTGGAGCAAAGATATATTGACAGCCAAATCCGTGACACAGTATCAGTCAGCTCTGTTTGTGTTGTGTGTTAATGGCTATTCTAAGGGGAACCAATTTTGAAGGAGTTCTTCCCACTACTCATTGCTTTCTCCCTGAGCTTATGGAACGGAGAATGAAAGGTGGATATGAAACCAATCCCCTGCCCCATTCAATCTCTGTAGTAACACCTGCAAGAAACCATCGTTTTACATGGTACTGCTATCATTCTCAGTTTTTAGATGAGGAACCCAAGGAAATACATTGCTCATGTCATTGCTTTTATCAGATAGCATGTAGGACTCCGAGGCCAGACTGGCTGGTCGGGAGCTTCCCTGTTTCCTTCCGACCCTGCATCCTGCCAGGAGAAGAGCTGTTCTCGCCCTGGTGAAACCTGTGACCTTACATTTCAAAGCCATCCCGGCCCACACCCCTCCATTCTGAAATACTCTTGTTCCCTTACAGAGTACCACTATGTGAAAATCACTTATGTTGACTCTATTGTCCTTTCCTTTATAGATTTTATCAGGCTCCCTTTCCTGGATTCTAGTTGTATTACCTAAACAATAGGTCCCAGGCATATTGAGCAAATGAAAAATTATATTACAAGGATGTGTCAGTTTTAATCTCAGAGTATACATTCCCCCTTTTCCACATTTTAGAGTCGTTGACCTAAAGACCCTAAAAAGCTAAGAAACTTAATTATGTTTTCATTTCTTTTCTGTCTAGCAAAGCTAGACTACTGGAACCACGGGCTGATCTTAGTGTTTCTTTTGAGTGGTGGGATGAGAAATGAGAAATGTCAATTCTATATTCAAGACCTTCTTGGAGGAAGATGACCAATGTCATTTTCAGGGATGACCCTGCTTTACATTTCTTGTGAATGGCACTTCCGTGGTCATACAACCAGTAGCCCTTCGTGCATTTACACACCTTTATTTGCCCTGCTGTCACCATCACCCTATCAATTCTTAACCTTCACTGCTAAACTTCTCATAAGCATTGCCCATATTTGCCATTAATATTTCCTTCAATGCACCTTCATGACAATCCTTAAAAACATTCTCTCCCTCTACATTGTTGATACTATATTTCTCTAAGAAATTCAGTGAATAAATTCACAAGTTCAATAATCTTTTCTTGGATTGACTGGTGCTAGTCACTGTTTTATCAGCTCTTTCTAGAAATTATCTTCTCCCTTAATTTTTCAGCTTCACTTTAGCCTGTAATAGGAGGTGAGATCTAAGAGAAAACAGTGTTCTTCCCTTGGGCTTTTACAGCAAACCCACTATGTGCATACACAGCTCATCTTTATCTCCAGCCTCCCTCTCTCAGGCCCTGGCCTTTCACACCCACCAATTACTCACTGATCATCCTCAGCTGAACAGGGAGGACAGCGAGCTCATGGTCTCCTCTCAAAAACTGTTTCTAGCCCTGACCAGTTTGGCTCAGTGGATAGATGCTGGCCTGTGGACTGAAGGGTCCCAGGTTCGAGTCTGGTCAAAGGCATGTACCTTGACTGTGGGCACATCCCCCGTACGGGGTGTGCAGGAGGCAGCTGATTGTTGTTTCTCTCTCATCGATGTTTCTAACTCTCTATCCCTCTCCCTTCCTCTCTATAAAAAAATCAATAAAATTTATATTTTTTAAAAAACTGTTTCTACGTTCAACTCTCTATTAGAAGTCTGTCTCTGTCATCCAGGCATCATACCTCAGCTGAAGTCAGCTGTAAAATGTATATAGTGGTCAATGGTGGCCATAAATTTGCAACTAATGGGTGTATCGAATGAACATGCTGTACATCTTAAACTTACACATACTATGTATTAATTATCTATAATAATAAATGCATAATATGCTAATTAGACCGGGCAGCCGAACAACCTTCCAGACGACCTTCTGGATGAAGCTGGGGCTGCGAGGGTTGAGGCAAGCCTCCGTGGCTGCCAGGGCTGAGCCCCTTGCATGAATTCTGTACATCAGACCTCTAGTGTCTCAATAAATCTGGGAAGAAAATAAGAAGAAACAAAATATGTACAGCCCTAGCTGGTTTGGCTCAGTGGATAGAGCGTCAGCCTGTGGACTGAAAGGGCCCCAGGTTGGATTCCAGTCAAGGGCACATGCCTGAGTTGCAGGCTTGATCCCCAGTAGGGAGCATGCAGGAGGCATCCAATCAATGATTCTCTCTCATTATTGATGTTTCTCTCTCTCTCTTACTCTCCTTCTTCTCTGAAATCAATAGAACTATATTAAAAAAGATGTATAGTGTTTTAGTACATTGCTTCTCCAACTTAAGTGATATCTGAACCAGATGTGTGAAAGCCCTTGGTACATGGGCCCCACTCTTGGAGTTTCTGACCTAGCAGGTCTGTGGTGGGGCCTGAGAATTGGCATTTCTAATGGGGTCTCAGGTTCTGCTGCTGCTGCTGCTCTAGGCCCTGGGTAGTGCATGAGCCTGCAGCCAAATTGGTTCAATGTCAATCATTTCTCAATTGCATGCCTTACGCCTGGAGAATGTACCTGCTCTGTAAAGTGGGGTTACTCCTTAGAATTGCTGCAAAATGTTGTTAATACTGTAAGTAAACACCTAGTTTTGATCAGACTCTGAAAAACTGTTAGCTCCGTTGCACAACTTTCACTCCTCTCCCTTTTCCTCACTCCTGTGACTGGTCCCTTCCCATGTCCTGAAACACCTGGGCTTCGGGACACATGCTTTGTCTCTTCATTATGGCCATGGCTGGGATCCAGTGAACAATCACATTGTCCTTCTCCTGACTCTAGCCCTCAGCGCTTATCTGACTGGGACTGTCTCTGTGTCTCCATGGCTGCCTCACTAAGCTCTACCCTTTGGCAGGTTCTACCTTAATCTCTTTAGGACCACCATTCCAAATAGGCCCCGTTCTTGCTCATCGGGCACATTTTCAGTATATCAGCAGGATAGGTAGGACCTTCTTTGGCACTCACTACTCTACTCACAGCAGCAATGACACAAAGTCTGTGTTTTCCTAAAAACAGCTCTTTCCTTTCCTGATTCTCCGCTGTCTTCTAGAATGTTCACTCATCTTGAAATGCCCTTTCCCTCATTATCACAAAGCTGAATCCAATTCATTCTTCCAAAATGGGTTAACTTTTATCTCCCCATCCACAGGTGTAGCAAATGGTTTCACTTCTCATGACAATGCTGGCTGGTGGGCGGTGGCTTCTTAGGAGATTACAAGGATTCTGAGACCAGAGCGACCTGGGTTTAATCAGAAATGGGGTCATGATGGGTGAGCGAGGCCTGCCATGGGCCAGGGTAGTGCGTGGGAGCATCTGCACTGTGCATTGCCTTCCCAGCCAGGCAGCGTACTTCACACTGCACATGTCAAAATGCTTTTCCAAATTCACAAACTAATAGCGCACTCTGAAATATCAATTTTAGTTTAGTTCTGATTATGATAGCCAATTTTCCCGTCTTCATTCCACACGGAAACCCAAGCTTGCTTAAGAGAATGATACTGCCAGGCAGAAAATCAGGACGGGTGCAAACATGCCTCTCCATGTTCACTTGAGAAAGTAACGTCTGGATCAGGGGAATGGGCTGGTTTGCACAGAGGGCTGCAAGCTTGTGGGTTTGTCCCAAGGGGCCAGAGGAGAGGCTGAGGGGGGATTCTCTCATGTAACCAAGAACAACACAGGGTCTGCTCATAGAAGACCCTGCACCTAGAGAACATGTTGGAATATGCACTTAAGTTATGCTTACAACCCAGGTCTACCACCTACCAGCTGTGCAGTTTGGACAGCTAATTAACCTTTCTGACCTTCAACTTTACTTAAAAGAAACACACAATAAGACAGGGGTCGCTATGCTCCCTCGGAGGACTGTTGTAGAAATTAAAGCAAAACATGTGCATTGAAGACTTTGTATAGTATTTGGCTCAGAAAATGGTAGCTTTTCTTATGAAATTTATGGAAAAGCAATCAAGGAAATCCCTTTAACGCTATTAAAACGCCTTTGACTCTTGTCCCTTGCCTCTATTCTCACTATTAAGCATGTAAGATGATAAAATGACCTCTTGGCTCAATGTTGCATAGCACCATGGCTACTAACTAATTAGCTCTAATTGATTGGAGTCATATAAGCAATGCTGCTGATATATTGTTGTTCCCCGCCAACCAGCCCGCACTGGTGCTGTGAGGACGGAGCCTCGGTGCTCTATTGCAGTTACTGCATCCCACGTAAAAGAGGAGTCCTGTGGATGTTAATCAGAACTTAGTACCTTTCTCAGGACAGTTATTCTCTTAGCTTAACATAGTTTATACTTTAGGTATTGGAGGTTGTTTTATTCCTTTCCAGACAATGTTATTAAATGCTTTGAAATACATGTCATTTAGAAATGCAGTGATTTGTTCATTCAGTAAATATTTTGGGCATTTTCTGGGGCCAAGGTCTGTTCTAGGTACCAGAGCCACAATAGTGTACAAAGGAGGTAAAGCCGCCAATCCCGGAAGTGATCTCCTGGGGATGGAAGTTAGACCATCAACCGCTGAGCGAGCAAGCAAACAACCCTGCTGTACTTTCAGGTGTCGCCATTTCCTACAAAGAAAGTAAGGTGATAAAGCGGAGGCGGTCAGGGTGAGGTGTGACTGACCATTTTGGGTTGTGGAGCAAGCTGTGACCCCATTTGAACTCATATTCAAATGACAATGAAGAACGAAGCACATACATGGATGGGTTCCAGGTCCTCTAAGTGGAGAGAAAATCGAGTAATTCAACTCACCTGAGGACAGAAAGAAGGCCCCAGCGGTGGGGCCCAGTGCTTGGAAGAATGTTGGGAATAGATGCTGGTGAGCTGGCAGGGCCATCATGAAGGCTGCTGCAGGGGGGCGAGGAGGGAATTCATTTGCTGCAATGCGAAGTGGATGGACCATTATAAAAATGGTCCTGAGAAAAGGACCTCATTTTGTAGGTCCTTTTGAACATTGAATGCATGTAGATCTAACCGTCTAACAGATTTGGTGGTTTAAACTACAGTGGGGCCTTGACTTACGAGTTTAATTCGTTCCAAGACCGAGCTCGTTAAGGAGCTCATTAACTCAAATTACTCTGTCAACTCAATGCAAAAAATCAGCCAAGAGACAGCTGGTATCTCAAAAAACTCGTTAGTCGGGACACTCGTAAGTCAAGGCCCCACTGTATGTTGACAAGGTGAAGAATCACTTGTGATTTTTCTGCTTTCTAGATTCAGATTTTTGTTGTTGTTTAAAAAACAAAACACAGGATTTACCTTCTTCGATGTTTTTGTTTTTTAAATTCAAAATCCTTTGAGTTGGCTTTTAATGTATCCTTTTATCCTGACAATCATTTTCACATGGCCTTGATCTGCTACATTCTTCCTTCCTTTCTTTCTCTCCCTCAATGTTATGCTGTGTCCTCTTTCTGTTTCTGTCTTTTGTGAAGCTTAGAAGAAATTAACATAGAGTTTTGGATAC
>NW_006284838.1:813719-841694 GCF_000327345.1 Myotis davidii | reverse complement strand
ATCTCCATCTACACACATTACAGGCATTTACTGCTCTCTGCTTTGCTGCTTACTCATAGTCTAGAACAGCAGTTCTCAACCTGTGGGTCTCCAACCTGTGGGTCACGGCCCCTTGGGGTGTCGAACGACCCTTTCACAGGGGTCGCCTAAGACCATAGGAAAATACATATATAATTACATATTGTTTTTGTGATTAATCACTATGCTTTCATTATGTTCAATTTGTAACAATGAAAATACATCCTGCATACCAGATATTTACATTATGATTCATAACAGTAGCAAAATTACAGTTATGAAGTAGCAACAAAAATAATTTTATGTTTGGGGGTCACCACAACATGAGGAACTGTATTAAAGGGTAGAGGCATTAGGAAGGTTGAGAACCACTGGTCTAGAACCTTCCCCCAGCTAGAGAAATTCTTGTACAGAGCAGACACTGGTGTCGAGTCTGCCATGCCAGGAAAGTGCAGGAATGGTGTTTTATGCTCACCTTGGGCCTTCCTTCACAAAGCTGTAGTTCAATTATTTATCACTTTTAAGCTGTAGATTATTCTAATGTTCCTCAAGTTTTGAAAATGTATGCTTTTAATTTTAAAATGAATGTGATTCAATTTTATTAATTAAAAACCACAGAAGTTTAATGGGCCCTTTGAAATTGCATTCATTTGAAGAAAATGTGCCATGCAATATTTAATGAGCTTTTGAAATCTCTAACATGCATATAGCATATAAAAATGTATTTGAAACATTTATAATATATAGGTTCTTTTACAAAATACTATTTTTCATGTAAATTCACTGGGTGAACTTTGAAAGGATAACAGTGATTAAGAAAAGCATTAAATAAAAGGTAATCCAGAAGTGGAAGGAACTCAGTGCATAAAATCCCAGGCAGAGAAAGCACACACCTTATTCTTTCCTGCGAAGGAACAGAAGTGATTCCCTCTCATTCTGTCACCCCCTCAGAGAATAAAATTTGTTGGTGATAAAAATGAGCCAGACATGCCTGAAACAATCAGTTTTCACTTCCCACCAGTATCACTCACCATGAAATATATATGATTGATGCAAAAGAACTCAATCCTAAGGTTTTATTCAGAAGAATAAAGCGGTGAGTTTATAAAGTGCAACTTCCTTGCAAACCAAAATATCCATTTGTGACTGTGTGGCTTTTCACTTCCTATGATGATAGTGATTTCAGAAAGGATGGAAAAGAATTAATCTAATCAGAGATGGCATGGCAATTTTAAAATTAAAAATATATGTAATTTCTGAAATGTTGTCAATGAATATAATCATGAATATATAGCCATCAAGAATAATGAAAAGAGGACACTGGTAAATTGTTTGCAATCATGTGGTCAGATGTTAGTTTAACAAAATAAAATGGCAAAATGTCTAGGAAATTCTCTTTCTAAGATCAGAGAAGCTTCTTTTACCAAAAGTTTAAAGCTGATGGAAGTTTGGATAAAATAAAAATAAAAATCCACTACCATTTTTCCAAGTCTGAATTCTTATTTTAAAGGAAGTACCCATCATATTTAGAATTATCAGTTTTTATTAACACCTTTCTTCTTAATACTTTAGCTTCAATCACTTTAAAGAAATAAAATGAATTAAAATAACTATTATATACCTTAACTAATAAAGAATTTAAAGATAAAAAAATAACTATTACATATTTACACTTGCTTTTTTCACTAAGGACAAGAATACTAGTATGAGTATGATGAGAAAAGATAAGTTACAGAGGGAGACTCATTTAAAAATTAAGAATTATTTTACCGCTACGATTCCTTTAGAAACACTCTCTAAAGAAGTATTCTAGTATAAAGCCCTTGACACTACTAGTATCAGAGGACTATGACCAAGCCTAACCTGGTAATTAGTAAAATTGGTAAAAGCTAAAATTTAACTGTTTATTTTATTGTATTGTTTGTGAGCCATAGCCGTAAGCATTGCATAGCTTATTTTATCTTCCCACCAATCCTATATTGCAATTTTCAATTGTTACTCCTTGATAAGATGAGACAGAAGAAACCTCTTGCTGAAAGCAGCCCGCTAGGAACCACGCCCACACGAAGCCACGCCCACCTGACTCCAGACCAGGGCTTTGTACTTAGGCTGGATCTGCACTTCATTCTAGTTTTCTTGTCCTACAAGGTCATTCCTCCATGGGATATTTCCTCTGGCTCCATCTAGACCAGTGGTTCTCAACCTTGGCTGCACATTAGAATCATCTGGGAACCTTTTTAAAATCCTGATTTCTGGGCCTCATCCTCCGGAAATTCTGTTTCTTTGTTACTAATGTTGTGGCCCCACCCCATAACAGAGAAACAGAATTCAGGAGGATGAGGCCCAGAAATCAATTTTTAAAAGATTCCCAGGTGATTCTAATGTGCAGCCGAGGTTGAGAACCACCGATTTAGACTGTCATGACATTTCTGGAAGATTGGTGTTTCGGTCTCTTTTACCAGCCTTTAACTGATTCAGATGGAAAACCTCCACTTCATCTAACTCATATTCCTTCCCATTGTGTCTGAACATTTTCAATTGACTAATTCAAGAAATGTCTGAGCAACCAACCACCTGCCAGGCTAGAGGAGGCTGGGTGACCAAATGATTTTTAATATACCTTTCAGCTGTATTACTCTTTGAGAGAAAATATACATTGAAATGTTTTATTTAAATAAAAACATAGCTTACTAATATGTTTCAAATTAATTAAATATTAAAAAATAAAATTAAAGTTTCAGTGTTCCACTATAATTATGAATCCAACCCTCCAGAGAACAATTGTCAGTGTTTCTTTTAATGGTTTAAAAATTACACATGTATATCTATTCCTTAATTTAACATCATTAATTAATGTAAGTTACGTGTGTGCTCAAACTACCATCTTCTATTGGAATTCACTGATTATCTCTTGCCAAAATTTTCCCAGAATTGATATGTGCATACGGTTAGGAAACTTTTCAAAAGTTCACCTTAGAATGCAGCTGCACAGACTGACATTTCAACAGAAGACAGGGTCTATCTGATTTTCATTTTATTTGTAGGATATTGAAATGCAAATTTCCCGGAGCGTCAGGCACTGACATGACCTGAGAGGCTGGGCTGTTTGTAAGGAGAGTCTAGTTTTCCTTCAGGCAGCGGCCAGTGAAGGATGCTCAGGGCTGGACTGAGGACTTTCAGCAGAGACAGGGTGGCAGGCTCTCTTGAGTCTGGAGCTGTCTTGTTCAGAAGCTTGGTAGGGAATTAATTTTAAACAGAAGTGCTAACTCTTACAAGGATGTCTAGTTACCGATCTCTTTGTTTTTCTGTTGGGGTCCAACCCCAGCAGGTCCAGGGGTTCCCAAAGGTGTGGACGGATTTCTTGTATCCAAAATGCTGCATCACTAGATCGAAAGCCTTCGGCCCCTCTGGCTTCCTGGGTAACAGCTGTCCCTATTTTATGTATTGGTAACAGGAGTGATTGGGCAATTCTCTGGTTGGGCTGAATCTGTATAGTTGTGGTGGGTGGGGAAAGTAAAATCTGTATTTCTCCTGTGTAGTCTGCATCAACAACTCCTGGGATGACTAAGATCCCCTGTAACAAGGTGGAGCTCCTTCCTAATATTAAACCTACAGTTCCCACAGGCAGCGGCCCCGACACACCTAAGGACTCCCAGAGGGCAGGTCCAACTCTGGATGCCAACAGGCCTTTCAATGGGAAGGCAAGCAAAAGCTCAGCTTGTCCCCTCTGGCCAAGGAGTTTCCCCATCTGTGCCGGTGAGAGTGGTTTTGGAGGTTTTTTCCCCTTGCAGACTCTTCTTCCCTTTGTTTCCACCTGTTTCATTTCCGATGCTTCTCCATCTTCTCCAAGGTCTTGCTGGAATCGGCTGGACTCTGGTCCCCAGGATTCATGTAGGATTTCTCTACGATGACCAAAGCCTCTTTTATGTAGTTCTGCATGGCAGACATGGCGGCACAGATGGCCTGGCTGCCAAACCCGTGGGTCATCAGGCTGAAGTGAGACAGGTGGTTCTGAATGTTTGCCTCTAAGACTGGGGCTGGCCGGTTGTTCCCATTGGGCGTTCGGTCTTGGTGGAGGAGGTCCGTGAATTCTTGACACACTTGCTGTGTGGCCAGCAGCATGTTCTTCCTCGCCGCCATCTCATTCTGTCCTCCGAGGTGAGGTCTAGTTAAGTACTCGGCCACTGCCTTACTAGGAAACTCAGCTTCACAGGCAGACCCAAAGTCCCGAGCCAAGTGAACGGCCTCCCCTTCTACTAAGGACGTGAGGAGGGTGACGCGGGCAGCCTTCCGTCTGCCGGCTGGGAGGTTCAGCCCAACCTTGTGCAGCTTCTCCCGCAAGGACTGAACTCCGTTTTTAGACTTGGCTCTTCTGAGAACACCTCCCAGGATTGAGGCATTTAAGCACTCAGGCGGGGACAATCGCCTCTGGACTTCGGCAACTGTCACTTTGTATTTCGATGTGGAGCCCAGGAGGGACAATCTTCCGGGGACGGAGCAGAAGACCTCACTGGGGTTCATCACAGCCCCCACCAGCTCCTTCTGACAGGGGAGACTCAAGGGATTCTTGGTCATTGAAATGGGACCTTTGCGAATCCCAGTCTGATCATGCAGAAGCAGGTGCTGCTCATCCACCCTCTGCACCTCGTCCATCGATTGCCCCATGTCTTGAAGGCCCAGGTTCTCCGCCCGCCCCGCTGCATCCAGGGTGTGCGTGGGGGGCAGCACCAGGTCCAAGCGTTGGAAGCCATCCCTGCGGGCGCTCATAGCACCGCCATCCAGCCCTGAGAGATGGGGTAGCAGGCCGACCGGGCGCCCGTGGTGCGAGGGCAAACCAGCAGCCTCCTGGCTCAGGTGGCCGGGCCAGGCCTGTGGCTGACTGCCATCGGGCGCTGGCTGGTGCAGGGGGTTGATGGCAGCGTTCACTTCTCCCAGATGCGAGTAGGGGCCAGCCGACTGGGAATAAGTCAGCGGCTGGTAGGGAGATGGAAAGTAGGGTGGTGGCTGGTGTTCAGCAATTCCGGTATGAGAGAGGGTCGGCGCGGGGCTGTAGAGATGCTGCCCAGCCAAGGAGAGGTGAGGGAGACGCGGGTTCCCATTGCTGCTCCCGTCCTGGCGATCCTGGGGCAGCGCACCCTCGAATCCCGGTGAGGAACCTCTGGGTGCTCCACCGCAGGAGGCTCTCCAAAGGGCAAAGTCCGAGTTCCTGGCCCCGGAGGAAGGCGGCAGGCAGCACACTTGGTGCAGGGCACTCTCACTCACCTGCTCGCACATGTTCAACTGTTTGGTTGCCAGATGTTGGAGTCGGGAAGAAGGAAAGACACGGAGACAGCGTTCAGTTGATCAGCATAGCCAGGTTCTGTCTTTATTGTCCTGTTACATCTGTATTTATACCAGTTGATTTTAATCCTATCAATTCTATTCCAAAGGTTAGGGTGTTCGTTAATCTGGTTCTGTTGAGTTTAATCCTGTCTAGGTTAATCTCTGTGTTCCATTATAAGTGCTATACCAAGGTCACTGCTCTACTGATAAGCTACAAGGAAGTGACTGAAGGAGACTATCCTACCCAGTAAAGGTTATGTCCTCCCAGCCTCGCTGCTTGCCTTCCCTGGGACTGCCCTGTGTAGGTGGGTCTCCAGAGGTATAGGCTTAGGTGCTTTCCCTGGTGGGCAGACCCCTGGGGATGTGGGCCCAACAAGGCCCAAATTTATTGCCAACAGTCTTAGTCCAAGTTCTTCATAAGTAGTACATGGTATTTCTGTAACACTAGGGGGTTTCACTGATTTATTCTCTTGCTTAGTCCTGTTAATCCCTAACTCCAGGGAAAACTCCCCACCTGGGGAAACAACCTTTCTCAGAGAGATGACGTTGGTTAAAACACATAGCGCTAAGAATGCAACTTGAATCTATTGGTCCTTATTCTTCTGGGGATGGAGAACAAGTTTTCCTGTGTGTTATAGCCATTCAAATCAGTGTAACTGGCTCACTTTTCTCCCCAGACCCTCTCTTTTCCCAACTACAGCATCCCAATTCTTTAAATTATTCCTCACTAATGTGGCTTTAACTCTTTTCAGAATCTTGATGGCTCAGGAAGTTAATTCCCAACACATCCTCATATAGAGACTCATCATAGTCAGTTTGTTACCAACTTGAATGACTAAACCTTATTTGTGTTCTTAGCCAATCCTGTCTTATACAACTGAGCTAGCTGGGTTTGGGAGTCTATTTGCAAAACTATCTTAAATCTACTTTCATTAGATTCAGGCTCATTAGTCCAGCCTTTGGCGAATTCTGCTAACCAACTCATTTAGGTAGAATGTCAAGTTTTGAGTCTACCCTGAGGAAGTGTAAAGAAAAAGAGAATCATAGTGCAGTGATGCAGAGGGGCATGCTGCTAAAAGGAGGTTATCTGGGAGCCAAACAAAAGGTTCCTCAAGGTGACATTGCTTGTATTCAATCACTAGAGTGCATTCTCACAAGCTCAAACACAAGCTCAGCAGTGTACTGGAGCTGGTCAAGCTAAGACTCATAGAGATTGTTGCATAAAAACAGCGTTTACAAAGGATAATACAACCATGGAGAGGATAATAGCTCGTTTGTTTTGTTTTTGTTTTTCATGATATAAACACAACAAAGACATGATATAAAAATAACAAACACATGATTTAAAAACATTGATAACAATGATCGATAAATTGATTAATAAATAAACAACAACAATATCACAACACAACAACAAAGTGCCAATAGTTGGTCTTCAGATACATTCTGGTGTCGTGTGTGATTGGTGTCCAGAGAGCTTTCTATGTGCTGTGCATGCACGAGTCAGCATTTATTTTTAAATTGCCAGCGCGTGGTGTGCACCGGCCCATATAAAAACAACAAATCATGATATAAAAACATTGATATAAACAATGACCGATAAATTGATTAATAAATAAACAACAACAGCATGACATAACAACAACAAAGTGCCAATAGTTGGTCTTCAGATACAGTCTGGTGTCGTGTGTGATTGGTGTCCAGAGAGCTTTCTATGTGCTGTGCATGCACGAGTCAGCATTTATTTTTAAATTGCCAGCGCGTGGTGTATGCACCGGCCGGCTGGCCAGCCACCGGTCAGTCGGTTGGTCCAATGAAGAGTCGGTCACATAGCCTTTTATACAGAGAGGAAATGCCGCTCCAGAAGATTTGAACAAACTGATTCTAAAATGGTTCTAAAATAATCCTCAACTACAAAGTTGTTTATAAAATATACTAAATTCTGAAAAGAAATGAATTTTAGTGTTTCCATAGGTTATCTTAAATAATGCTTTATAAACCTATTTCTTTTGGAAACTCACCTGCATGTTTTAACGTGATTTTGCTCTGCTTCGTCACAAGGATTATACTGAATAATGCAAACCAATATTTTAAGTATTTACAGTAAAGAGTTCAAAACAGCTAACCTATAAATACAGGTAAATACCATATTTTTATCCTGACTGTGTAGATAATGATATGTATTTTTACAATATAATTTTTAACATATATTTTATTGATTTTTACAGAGAGGATGGAGAGGGATAGAGAGCTAGAAACATCGATGAGAGAGAAATATCGATCAGCTGCCTCCTGCACACCCCCTACTGGGGATGTGCCTGCAACCAAGGTACATGCCCTTGACCGGAATCAACCCTGGGCCCCTTGAGTCCGCAGGCCAATGCTCTATCCACTGAGCCAAACTGGTTACGGCTATTTTTATAATATAATTTTATGAGTTGGCTTGTTAGACAGGTCTATAAATATTGTTCTATGAGATTCTTGAAAACATAAAAATGACATATCTTTATATCTGTAATGTTTAGCACATTATGAACACTCAAAAATATTTTTATTTGAACTTTGTACATGTATATCACAGAATATTATTTTCAAATCCTTAAAATATATCAGTTAAAAAAATAGTGGCCCTAGCCGCTGTGGCTCGGTGGATAGAGCGCCGGCCTGCGGACTGAAAGGTCCCAGGTTTGAATCCGGTCGGGGGCATGTACCTTGGTTGCAGGCACATACCCAGTAGGGGGTGTGCAGGAGGCAGTTGATCGATGTTTCTCTCTCATCGATGTTTCTAACTCTCTATCCCTCTCCCTTCCTCTCTGTAAAAAATCAGTAAAATATATTTTAAAAAAATAGTAGATTTTCTTTTTTAGCAGTAGGCTACACTTTAAAAAATATTTTTGAAGTGTCATGATTTGAAGGCAATATTTTATTCTTTTCTTTATTGATTAGAGAGACACAGAGAGAAACACTGATTTGTTGTTTCACTTATTTATGTTTTCATTGGTTGATTCTTGTATGTGCCCTGATTGGAAATAGAACTGCCAGCCTGGGTGTATTGGAATGACACTCTAAACCAGTGATGGCGAACCTATGACACATGTGTCAGAGGTAACACACAAACTCATTTTTTTTGGTTGATTTTTCTTTGTTAAATGGAATTTAAATATATAAAATAAATATCAAAAGTGTAAGTCTTTGTTTTACTATGGTTGCAAATATCAAAAAAATTTCTATATGTGACACGGCACCAGACTTAAGTTAGGGTTTTTCAAAATGCTGACACACTGAGCTCAAAAGGTTCGCCATCACTGCTCTAAACACTCTAACCAACCAGGACCATATATTTTATTCTTAATAAAAATCTCTCTCCCTCATTAGTGAAGATGACATCATCATATAATTTAGTTGATTTAAATTTTAGGTTCTCCATAGTAGTTACTTCCTTCATGTTCAGCTTTTTCATTCAAATTGTACTTTTATAGACAGTTTTATTACAAGGATATGTTGTTTTCATGTCCTTTTAAAACCTTCAACCTAGAAATGCCTCTAAGTGATCAATAAATGTGTTTTTGAAACATAAGTGGAAACAGTGTGGACTTTTTAAAAAAAAAATCATTAGCCTAGAAAAGACTTCTCTTTTTATTAGTCACTAAAACAGTGCCCAGGTATGATTGCGTGTGTAGGTTAAGGTTATCAGGTTCATATAATTCTCTCCTAAATTTTTTAACCCAAAGTATGATTTTTTAAAAACAAATAAATAAAAACTACATTGTGATTTGAGTCATGCTTAGTTTTCTTAGATAATTCAGGCATTTATATATATGCAAATCCTCATGAATTAACTCTGCTTTGGGGTTGGATAATAACCATTTTCTTCACTCCAGGGAACGTGGTAACATTCAATGTAGTCATTAGAGTAACCTTTCTTCCTTGGCTCTGTTCATGCCCGTATTGTATTCCTTTCCCATCATCCTAGAGGTAGCTGTCAAATCCCTCCTAAAGGAATTGCATCCTCTTGCTCCATGCTGGTCTGGTTGTATCCCAGCTTTTATGTTGCAGTGACCCTTCAGGAAGCCTAGTATTTCTGTCTAAGTTTAACCTTTAAATATGTAGTTTTTATGCTGTAGCTCGATTCTGGCCACAGTGAGTAACTAGAGGAAGGGTATGTTCTCCACTAGGATTGCAGGAAGTGGCTTTGTGTGTCCCGTTAAGGGGAGCAGGCGGAGCAGCATGTTGGTCTGCTCTGCTCAGCCTTTGAAGAGCCTTGGAGGAGCCGATGAGATGGTGGGCGTGAAGTCATGAAGTGCCGGGTCTTCAGGACACTTCCAACATAACCACACGTCTGTGAATACATAGGAGGGGTTGAAAGAGTGCCACACCTAAGTGTCCCAGTGAACAGGACATTTATGAAGGTATAGGGGCTGCACCTAGTCTTGTCTATATTTTGAAATGAGGATTTGCACTAAGGTTATCTAAGTCTCCAAGGCACTGAACGGTTAGTTCCAAGTGATGGGCTCATTCTTGGTTCTTTATTCCCACTGCCTGGCATATAAGAGTATGCAGCCTGAGACTGGGAGAA
This sequence comes from Myotis davidii, assembly GCF_000327345.1. Taxonomy (NCBI): domain Eukaryota; kingdom Metazoa; phylum Chordata; class Mammalia; order Chiroptera; family Vespertilionidae; genus Myotis; species Myotis davidii. Next base: position 831,778 of record NW_006284838.1, on the reverse strand, counting down.
AGCGCGGGTGCACTGGTGAATTCCTCAAAGGCCTAGCCACCTTGCTGGGGCTCCTTTCTGCTTTGGTAGTGGGTGGTGCTGAATGGCGTGCAATGACTTCAGATAGAGAAATGTTACCCTGGGGCCTCAGTGGTACCTGGGGACTAGACCCTGATAACTCTACTACTCTTTCTTCCCTGTTCCCTCTGTCATTCAAAATGCCCTCTAGCAAGATCCTTTGTACCATAAATGTCAAAAAGCTTTCTCCCATAGAGGTCCATGAAATCAGAATGGACAGAGCAGAGTGAGCGAGCAATTTTATGCTGGTTGGGTTAACACACTCATGTGAGAACCACTGCAGGACCTGTGTGAATAAGAAACAGGTTCTCAAACAACTAAAAGGGGATGGTGTTTAGTTCTTGGTTTTGATATTCTTTTTTTCCTGGCCGAGCCCCACATCCCTGACTATATTCATTGCTCTTTGTTGGATGCATGGCCTGACAATTTGACTGCAAGTATTTCATGGTCAAAAGTACATAAGCAGCTCTGATTATCTCTGCTTGGAGCTGCCCTCCTCTCTTTATTACCTGAAGAGTTATGAATCATCTTTAGTTATGCACCTAAAAGTACTTCCACCAGGATGTCTTGCTTGCCCCCTATACAAGGTGGGTGTCTGCTTCAGCCTCCTCGTATTGTACCCTGTTCGCCTAGTGATTTACAGCACACTTCATTTATTTATTTACTTTTTAATCCTTACCCGAGGATATGTTTTTATTGATTTTAGAGAGAGGAAGAGAGAAACATCCATGGGACAAACACTGATCAGTTGCCTCCCACATGCACCCCAACCTAGGATAGAACCCAAAACCTGAGAACCTGCCCTGACCAGGAATCAAACCCACAACCTTTCAGTGTACAGGAGGATGGTGCAACCAACTGAGCCACGGGGCCAGGCACAGCACACTTTATTGTAGTCAATCATTTAAAGGTTTGTTTTCCTCATGAGACTGTCGCTGTGTGGTGATAGAAGCCACACCTGGTTTGTTTATTGCTGATTTCAACCCAGCTCCATGCCCAGAAGAGAAGGTCTCATAGGTATTCATTTCCCAATGAATGAATGAATGAATGCTTCCTCCCCCCACCCCCACCCCCCAATTAGCAAATAAAGCTTCCAGCCTCAGTGCACATGCTGGTCATTTGACTCCGCTGAGGCAAATAGCCCTGCCTTGGAGACACCTCTCCTTTTGGTTCCAAGTCTCCAACTTGTTCATCACTGTCAGCACCTGCTGAAAAAAACATGAACTGAAACTACTTCTGACTTGTTTGCCACCCTTTTTTTTCAAGGTTTACCAAGAAAAAAAACCATAAAGAAACCCATCGGATTCTTTTTCCAAAATCCACATAGACAAAAAAGCATTTATCTAAATAATGTTTTGGCTTCACACATCAATAAACACTTCATGGATATTAAACTGACTGAGAACCTTTTATACTTGTCAACTGATTTCTGTTGGCTGTGTTGATTTTCTTTATAAAGAATCAAAAAGTAAACTTGCTTTGCATTAATACATTTGGGGATGAGTAAATGATTTTCCTTAAATCACATTTTCCTGACAATGAACAGAGTAGGAGATGATTAAAACTGATCTCTCACAATATTGTTTGCATACCTCAAACAAACACGCAGGGCTGTCTCCATCGGTGAGTGCCATGTGTTGGTGTGATTGATGAATTATAATTAACCGTGGCAACATGTTTTAGAGCTTAACGAGATCAATCGAAATTAGTTATCCTGAGAGACAGTAAAATCGTTTCTATCCTCAGCTTACTGCAAAAAGTAATGGCCTTTCCCTGGAAGAGTTCTCAAAATACAGTGAAGAAATACTTTGCTATTGAATCTACTTCTTAAAGTAAATGAGAGATCAATGGGATTGAAATAACTGAACTTGAGAGGCGAATCTCAAGGCCTGTCTCTGGAGCTGAGAGTGGGGGCGCAGGCTATGCGGATGCGGATGAAGGGCTAAGTGCCTGATTCCAACAAAGTGAGTGAAGAGAAGGAGGGGAGAGAGGGGTTGCCTCAGGGAACTCCCCTCCCCCCATGCATTCCAAGGAAAAGGTTGAGAAAAGGATCTTTATGCTCTAAATGCTAATTAAGGCGGTGCTGTGCATATCAACACTGAACTTTATAGAATGACATTAAGTAGGGCAAGAAATCCAAAACATTCAAACAGTTGGGGCCCCTTTGGCTCAGAATGTCAAGTGACAGTTTTTTTCTGGTTCCTGCCTTTGACAATGTGAGGCATCTGGTCCTTGGAAAATCACCTCCTGGGAGACCTTATCCCAGGTGTTCCCTCCTTGCACCATCACCGTTCTCTGTCAAACATTAAAAGATGATCTTCCTGCCCAGCTGGCGTGGCTCAGTGATTGAGCATCGGCCTATGAACGAGCGGGTCACAGTTCGATTCCTGGTCAGGGCACATACCACGGCTGTGGGCTAGATCCCCAGTGTGGGTGTGCAGGAGGCAGCCAATCAATGATTCTCTCTGGTCGTTGATGTTTTTATCTCTCTCTCCCTTTACATTCCTCTCTGAAATCAATATAAATATATTAAAGAAAAATGACCTTCCTTTTCTGGTTTGTGCGAAGCTAGAGGAAATGCTTGGAGGATGAGCGGAAATACCATCCTGGAGTACCAGTCACCTGGCCACTGCCTCTGCTTTCCACAGTGCTTGTAGGGGTTTGGGAGGCTCCAGGTTGGAAACTACAAATCCTTCTGTTGGCAAGGCCTTTCATCTACCTTAGGATGAGGCTGTAATAAAGTAGATTTTAAGCTCACTCATTCTGCACATCCTGCTCCCCAAAAGGCTCTCAACAAGGCAATCATTTATCTCTGTATTAGCAAGCAGCACTCTAATTGCTCCTTTCCATGAGGCAAGGCAATTAAATGAAAGGAAGTTGTAGCTTTTACAACCCTCCAATGACAATTCATCCTGTGCCTTAGGCCACCCAGAGCTCACTAATGTCTGCTTGCCCCCAGAAACCTTTGTACCCAGGAACAGAAGCACTAAAAATAACTAGTGTCCTCTCATAATTGTGGCCTGATTAAAGAGATCTGATTTTTTATTCTGTTTTCTCTTACGTTAGATGGCTCTTACATGACATTTTCTGAGGCAGTAAACTATGAAAAGAATTATGAGTCGAATTGGTGCTGTTATGAACTGGAAAACTTGAGGGACCACCTGGTGTTCTTACCAAGTTCTGGTTAAAGAAATAAGCCAAGTGTTAGGACCTGTTGGCCCCATTAAGAGTGGTTTTAGGCCTGGAGCACAAATGCTGCAGCTCCCCTGCCTTTGGAACCTTAGTGCATCAGGTACCTAGGGGAATGCCCCAGAGCCCAGAGCGTGGAGGGGGGACTTTCTCATTCCCGCTTCACTTTATTTCCCAGATACTTCCTTCAACATTTTGTTGGAGAAAAGGTCATAGGCTCACCTTTATAGAAAACCACTTGCTTTTTCATAGTGTAGCTTCCGAACTAGTCTCCATCTGGGATGGGTGTGGCCATAAGAAATCCAGTCATAGATCCAGATGGAGATATGATTGCTGAATGGAATGGAGGAAGAAACAGAGGATTTAGCCCCAGGAAAGACAATATAGGAAAGTGCTAGGACCACAGGAGTCCCTGTTGTGATTAAGAAAGCATTCAGAGAAGTCCTGGGGCTCCAGGCTTGAGCTATCAGCCAGGCAGAAGCAATGGGAAGGATGCTGGTGCAAATCCAGCTGCAGTGGCTGGTGAGGTGGAGAGATGCAGGGGTGGGTTGGAGCGGACTTTTATCACTAGTGCACTTGACATGCAGTTTTCAGGAAGAAAAGCTGGGGCATTTGAATGGGCCCTGACACTGAGTCCTGAAGGTGACTCTGAACTCCATCTTCTGACCAGTGTAACGGGTAGGGCAGGAGGTGCTCTCCCTGATGTCACCAGATGGGAGAATCAAGGGAGGACAGACGATAGAGAGAGTGCATCACCCTGGCAGCCTCCATCTCACAGGCACGGATCATCTGGTTTATTTTGTCCCTGTATCAGCTTTTGATTTATTTTCTATTTATTGGAAATTTTAGAGATAGGTTTGACAGTGGAAATGGCTGTTCTAGAGGTCAGATTAGTTGGTTGGCTTAGTCCCTTATTTAAATGAAGCCTTTTGGTAACAATCAGGGTGGGGATCTTTTCTACCTTATCCCCAGCACTATATCCCCAGCTCGTGCTTGTACAGCTTTGGGACTATCACTCTGCAATATTGGACAAATGGAAAGGTAAGTGATGGAGGCAGGGGCTGTGAGGTCTGTGTTGGGCTCAGAAAAGCATGCCCAGTCCATTGAAACTGACCCAGTGTTGTTACAGGCATGGACATATACCAGGCAAATGATTGAGTTTTTATAAGAAAATTTTAATTTTGTAACATTACAACTAATTTTTTAAAGATATGGAGCATGGCCCTAGTGAGTATGGCTCAGTATATAGAGTATCACCCTGCAGACTGAAGGGTCCTGGGTTCAATTCTGGACAAGGGCATGTACCTTGGGTTCAGGCTTGATCCCCAGGAGGGGCCGTGTAGGAAGTAGCCGATAGATGATGTTCCTCTCTCAATGATGTTTCTACCTCTCTATCCCTCTCTCTTCCTCTCTCTCTAACAATCAAATGCAAACATAAAAATAAATAAATAAATCTTACCTAATAATAGACAAACATGTAAATTGACTGTCCCTCTGCTATGCTCACCAGCCAATCAGGAGAGTATGCAAATTAACCCAACAAAGATGGCAGTTAATTTGCATGCATAGGCACGAAGTGGTGGATCGAAGACAGAAGGCTCTGGGCGGGAGCAGCGAAGACGGTAGACTCTGTTCCAGAGCGAAGGCCTGGGTCCTGGGTGCCGGGGGAAAACTGGTGCCGGCAGCCATGGGAAGGGAAGGCCTATTGTACAAATCTCTTCCTGCAACAGGCCTCTAGTAAATAAATAAATAGAGATACGGAGCAGCTTGCTGGCCTCTACGTCACCGATTCACCTGCTGTAGTGTAAGTGATTGGGAGCTGGTGTAAGGCATGGATTCATGCTTAGAAAAGTCACTTCCATGTCACTGGCATGGACCAACTAGGTGGGTCCCAAGGGGTCCTTACCCTGCGTAGGATTTGGGGAGCAGAACTGGAAAGGCTGGGTAATGCAGAGGTTCAAAGGACAGCTCAGAGCCAGCCTGCCTGGGCTGGAATGCCAGCTGGCCACTCACCAGCCCTCCAACCTCTTACAAGTTGCTTAGTGATTACAGCCTCCGTTTCCTCGTTCTCACAGTGGAGAAAACAGCGCATGCTTTATATGGCTGTTGTGATGGTTGAATCAGTTAACCCTCATTCGTAGCAGGGGTATTTGCCCTCGTCCTTAGGCAGGCGGGAGCAAGGCAGGAATGGTGGCTCTTGAGTAACAATCTGCGGGGCAGCTGTGCCCTGGCCCCGGGTTGCTTTTCCACCAGCATCTCTGCAAACTTCCTGATTTCAAGGGCGGGACCCAGGCATCTGAGTTTGCAAGCTGTTTCTCAGGTGACTGTGCTGCTTTCCTGGGTGTGAAAGCACTTGTAGAGCAGAGAAAGCTTAGTCTTCAGGCTCTGGCTCCAGGCTCGTGTTGCCTAACTGTGTTAGTTTGAGCTGTTGTCCAACTCCATCATCTTCTCAATCTCTCGGTTTCCCAAATGCTCACCAGTGAGCCCTGCTCTGTGCAGCTGGAACATCGGGAGCACTGCTCACAGCGGGCAACACACTCCATCACGGTGAATCCCCCTGCCCTCTGGCCTTGCTCTGGTGAAAGGCTCCCCACTCGGACCCGGGAAATACTCCTAAGGAAGGAGAAAGGAAGAAAATAGAAGGCAAGGCTCTTTGCGTGGGTAGCTCGGGAGTGGGGTTCTGTCACGTTGGGGCTGACTTCCTTTGTGATTTGCTGGTTCTGTGGCATCATCAGGAGGACAGCCTGGAAAGACCGAATTCCTTGCACAGATATAACGGAGCTGCCCAAATTCAGGCTACACTGTTTTTTGAGAAAATGAATAATCATATTAACATGTGATGCCTTCCGCAAGTATGTAAAGTCAAGCTTTCATTGAAAAATAGCTATTATACTTGAGCAATTTAAGTTTTCAGAGGCAACTTTGAATCATTTTTGCCAAAAATAGTTCAACCTATAAATAGTTAGGAGCAGAGATGTGGGAGAAGAAATTTCTAGCTCAGTTCCTATGGTATGCAGCCCTGTGAGGGAGCCCGGGAAAATCACACAAAACAGCAGGACTTCCATAACAAAGATACAGTAACATCTATTATTATTGTGCTAAATATACTGGGGCTTGTGAATGCCTCCTGCCCAGAAATGTGGGTTCCTGTTGTCCTGGATCTGGAGAGGGCCTGACGCCCAGCCTCGGGCTGGGTCACAGGAACTGCCCGTTAGTCCTCCATGACCCAGAGCTTATCCCAGTGTGTCCTCACTGTGTGGCTCTCAGACTCACCTCATGGAGGAGGGAGAGACCCTCTGGGCTGGAGGCTATTGTTCTTCATCTTTAATCCTTGACAACCCAGAGTGCCAAGTTGTATAGTGTTGCTCGGAAAAGGGTTCCTGAGTCAGTGCATAAAGGCAACTGGGGTCCTGATTTGGCTTTTCAGTGAGTTACTGTTTGCTCGAAGTATGATTAGGAGGGAAAACGAGATGTGAAAAAGAGAGAGGGGGAGGGACAGGAAGGGGCCGGGGGAGAAAACCATTGCCATGTGGAGCATGGACATTCATTGTGAATTGTTCCAACACAGAGTGCATGTTCAAGGCCTTCCTTTAACTGGCACTCACTGCACGCCGCCTGAGGATAGTGACAAATGACCTCACTCCCGAGGGAGAGCCAATAGCTGCCTATCAAGGCGCTGCAGAGGTGATAATGAAAAGGTGCCTGACACATGCTGATTGGTCCTCTGCCCCTGCCAGAGAGCCCCTTGCCCCAGGCATGTATCCTTTAATTGTTCCTCAGTTGAAGTCATAGCACAGATTCTGTAAACAACTTCGTATAATCAACCAGAAACACAGGCTGTCACCAGTGTAAGCCCATAGCAGTTATGTTTTCATACAGAACACTGGGAGATGCTTGTTTCCCAGGGACAGAGGAGTGACCAGGAAAGGTGCTGGTGCAGGTGCAGGTGCTGGTGCTGGTGCTGGTGCTGGTGCTGGTGCTGGTGCTGGTGCCGGTGCCGGTGCCATCTCCATGGTTAGACCGGCCTGTCCATTTGCACTGGGAGGGGCGCTTAATTAACAAGCAGTGCTGTCCATTGGACCAGGCATTCAGATGAGCCTATTTCCCATTTGCTGTTTCTTTGAAAAGGTCAGCTTTTTTACAGAAAAATTTTTCTGTTTTCTCTATGATTTCTTGAATAACTTTCTCTAATTTTTTATTTTTGTCTATGTCTCTTCTATTCTGTAGTTTTTCCATCTGTTTTCTATATGGCAGTTTAATTTTGGCTTAACTCCTATGTCTAACTGTTGTTGGTTGGTTGGTTGCTGGGACCCTGTGTTCTGAAAAGGACTTAGGGAAGTTCTTCCCTCCTGGTAGGCCTTGGATGGCCAGTGCTTACCCCTCAGCAAGAGACAGATCTGCTTCTGAACTGGTCCAATCTCACATCCAGTCAACGGCTGCTGCTCAGGAGAGAGACAGCAGCTTCTAGTCACCAGTTAGTGAAACAGCATCGAATCTGCAGTGGGAACTGGAATTGCCCGGTTGTTACAAAACAAAGGGGATCTTCTGAGCTTAACAGACAAGAAGGAACTAATAGACATGGGCACTCTTTCTCTCCTGGATGAGTCCCATTTCTCTATATCTTTATTTTATTTATTTTACTTACTTGCATACAATTCCCCAGGATATAGTGGCCTAATTAACACATTAATGGATTTGATAATCCACTAGAGTTCCGGTGCACAAAATTCGTGCACTGGCCTGCACCCTCTCGCATTTTGGGACCCCTCACTCTTTACTGCCTTCCTGATCCCTGCTCCTTACTGCTTGTCTTGCTGCTACTTAGCACTGCTGTGGAGGTGGGAGAGGCTCCCGCCATCACCACTGCACTCGCCATCTGTGAGCCTGGCTTCTGGCTGAGCGGCGATCACCTGTGGGAGCGCACTGACCACCAGGGGGCAGCTCCTGCATTGAGCGTCTGCCCCCTGGTGGTCAGTGCACATCATAGCAACCAGTTGTTCTGGTTGTTCTGCCATAACGGTCGCTTAGGCTTTTATTATATAGATTAGACAGCATTTTCCCAAAATGAAAGCAATATATTCCATTTAATTGGAGAGGCCAGAGCAAAGATCTTATCGATGTTTTTGTTCCATAGGAAAGTCCAGTGGTTGGCCCTGGACACATGCCAAGGCTGGTGGCCAGAGGGAAGGAAGGAGGGAAATTGCAACAGCAGAGCTACTAGGCTGCTCTCTTCTCACCACTGTGCTCTCTGCTCACCGTGGTCAGTATGTCTGCCTCCAAATTCTGCCTCTCCAAGCTTCCCGCCAAACCCCTCACCTTCTCTCCTCTAGCTCTCCAGCCAGGCCACAGCTGCCCCACCCGCAGGACAGGGCTTCATTATCCCTCCAAATTCCTAGTGTGTTTACATGGAAGGAGCCATGCTGCTCTTGTTAGAATATTAGAAGGATCCTGAGGTTTTGAGTGGGACAGATGCCAAGTCCTGATTCCTCATGGAAGATAATCCAAATTTTTAAAATAGGATGGCTATGCCGGGTGGAGGGCGTCTTTTCTGTATTTATTCTATACGCAGAGAGCTAAGCCCACCAATGTGTTCTGGGATTTTAGCCTTAGAGTCTTTATGTTCCTAGTGTGGGTGGTGGGGTAGGAGGATATGGGTCTAAGAAATTGTGCTTGGGACTCATAAATTTTGGTTTCAAAATTATTTGGCAAAGGAACTTACCCTGAGAGACCAGTTTGTGGTCATTTCAAAGGAGGTACTGACCAAGGCAGCAGTGTTGATGGTTGGCTGCGTCTAGCATTTCATGGAGGTGCTGTGGTGAGGCACTCTGGTGCTTCAGCAATATTGACTGGCTGCCTGCCTCGCGCCAGGCACTGTGCCAGCTGTGTGGGTTACACTGTACAGGAGGAAGCCTGTCCTCTGGAGCTCGCTTTCAGGGCCATGTGGCTGTCACAGGGGCGGTGACGCTGATTCAATAGTTGCAGCCAGACTCAGACCTCTCATCCTCGGGTGTTTCATGTTCCCTCTGATGGATGACACACTGGACATGCGGGCTTTGCTCCCCTTGGTGTTGAGAAACACACAGTTGTGAGCTGAGTCTTGAGTAGCCTGTCACATCCCTATGGACCAGAACTCGTCAAGGGACAAGCCCACATTTGGTCACACCACAGGCACCTTGGAATGGCTGCGGGACCAGGCAGCTCTTCCCACCCTGGCAGTGGTTTACATGCGTGTTTCTGTAGGAAGAAGTGCTTCTACTTCTGCCTCGGGGATGGTTCCAGGAGCAGTGGGCACTCCTGATTTCACGCTAGTCTCTGTACTTCCTAGCTTCTCTGTGGTCTCAGGTGCTGGGGGGGAGGGGGCAGTGCCTCTTTCTCCAATTCTGTTCATCAACTTGGTTTGGGCTATTTCACTTTCTGACTCCATCCTTTACTCCATCAGCACTGGAGGCCAACAGAGTAGAGCCGATGGGGTGAGGGAAGGGGGAGCAGCAGGCCTCTCCCTGTCCTTCATTCCCCCTCTCCCCAAGAAGTCTCTTCCTCTCTTTCTCTTTCAGCTGCAGGAGATCAGAGAAGGCCAATGCTAACTGGTTATTTTGTGATCTACCAGGAAAACAGACTCCTAATTGCTCCACAGGTAGGATAAGCATTACACCAACAAGAACATAAGTTCCAAATGTCTGTGAAAGTTTCCTGGAGAAGAAAAAATAGAAGTAGATTCAGTTCAGTGCTATCCTTATAATAACACGATTCTCTCTCCCTTGCATTTAAATGTGTTTTGTTGAGTTGAGGTAAAAGTTTAATTTACTAGAATTGCAATAGCACAGGCCGCATTCATGAGAGTTTGTCACATATGAAAATGTCAGTTTCCTCCAGCTTTTCAATTTTTTGTCATGGAATTTCATGTGATATATACGTTTGTCTTTTTATCTTTCTCATACTTGTGAGAACACCAAATGAAAAAAAACAACAACATTTTGCCTCACTATACTATTTTTATCCAGAGTTCTAAAAATAATGATTCCCCTGTAAATGTATATATATAAATGGAAAGTTCACTTAGTAATTCCAAAAGAAATAATGGCTTTAATAACACCGCTCCACTTAGTGTTTGCCTCCAAATGTCGTTAGAACAACAAGCATCACCCAATTCCCTCCGGCCCTGTTTTCTTTGAAGACTCTATTTATGCGATTCTAATTTTGACTGTATTTTGACAGCTTCAAATACGTGTGTGACATCTGTTGAATAAATAATCACTCAAAAAGGATTTGCTGGTGATCACCGTGGTTTTAACCTCCTTGGCTGCAAACTCACCTCCTCACGTCCGCCAGCCATCACACCTTCCTTTCTGCTGCAGCATCGACCTCAGGAAGGGCCTTAGAGTTTCCTTTTGCCTTCAGAAGGGCCCGAGTCCCCAAGTTTTAGCATTTCTTCCTCTTAGTGTGTTTCTACTGCACGCATGATTTCTTCTCAAATTGGCACTGTGCATTTTTAAGAGAGTACACTTGTATGTAGCACACTTTCACTGCTCTGATAAATGACCAACACAGTCACATTGAAGCCACCATGTTACAAGTACCTGCCTAATTAATATTTTTGCTCTTAAACGTATAGGAAGCATCAACAACACCAGCTTTTAGATTCAGTTTTTCTATTACATTCCAATGGTAAATCATGCCTTAGTGATCTTATAAGAAATATCTTCAGTCTGATAACTTTTATATTTATTTGAGGCATTCTGTATTTCTATGGGCTCTGGGAAGTGTATGATTGGGTTTCTTTTTTTTTCTTCTCTTGGGCTGTTGAAATGTTAGAGCCATGCAGGAATGGGGCAAAAATAGGTTTACAGTTGTTCATATGGAAAATGATACAATAAATAACAATTCAAGAATTAACTCTGTCTTGGGTACTCACAACTGTAAACCTACTTTTGCCCCACCCTGTATTTGGGTCATGCTCTAGCAATGTGTTGCTCAATATGATTTGCTTTTTTGCATCCACCTTTAACTTATATATCTGTTGAAGCTTATGAGTCTTTAGAAATTCCCTTAAATTTTCTGTTGGAGGAATATGCATTTCTGATGCATTTCTACTTCAACCTTTTCGTATGCCATAATTCCATGGGTCTCTCCTGGAAGTACACTGAAAAGTTATAGAACCTCCTCTATTGCTGGAATTTCTCTACGCCTCCTATAAACTTACCTTTATGAAGCAGAGTTTGACAAAATTCATTTTTACTCTTTCTCTTTTAACTTCCTACCTCTTAGCCCTGTAACAGGGGGCTACTTTGAACTTTCTACTCTGGTTTTGGACTTTGACATGGGAATTGTCCAACCCTATGCTCTCCCTGAACTCCGTGGGATTGAGCTGAAAAGAGGAGTGGCATCAAGACCCCAAACAGGTCTAATTTATTTTATTTTATTTTCTAAAACATACTTTATTGATTTTACAGACAGGTAGGGAGAGGTATAGAGAGTTAGAAACATAGATGAGAGAGAAACATTGATCAGCTGCCTCTTGCACGCCCCCTACTAGGAATTTAGCCCACAACCAAGGTGCATGCCCTGGACTAGCATCAAAACCGGACTCTTCAGTCTGAGACCAAAGCTCTACCAGCGGTTCTCAACCTGTGGGTCGCGAACAATGAAAATACATCCTGCATATCAGATATTTACATTATGATTCATAACAGCAGCAAAATTACAGTTATGAAGTCTCAATGAAAATAATTTTATGGTTGGGGGTCACCACAACACGAGGAACTGTATTAAAGGGTCGCGGCATTAGGAAGGTTGAGAACCGCTGCATCCTGTGAGACAAACTAGTTAGGGCCAGACAGGTCTAATTTAATTTTAGTCTCAGTCTTCTCTGATAGGAACCATTCTTTGAGTATTTCTTTTTTAAAAATTAATTTATTTATGATTTGCAAAACCATAGAGGTTTCAAGTATAGAACTCAGTAAAACAGCATCTCTGCACTGCATTGTGTGACCATTGTCCCAAGCAGAGTCTCTTTCCATCTCCATCTTCCCTTCCTTTGCTCACCTCCACCTTCCCCACACCCCCCTTTCCCTCTGGCTATCAACACACTATTGTCTGTGTCTATATAAACTTAATTCCCTCACCTTCTTTTGCCCAGCCCCCCTATATCCTTCCCCCCTGGTATCTGTCAGTCTGTTCCATGACTCTATGCCTCTGTTTCTATTTTGTTCATCAATTAATTTTGTTCATTAGATTCCACATATAAGTGAGATCATATGGTATTTGTTTTCTCTGATTGCCTCTTTCACTTAGCATAATACTCTCCCAATCCATCCATGCTGTCACAAAGACAGCTGAGAAGTATTCCCCTATGTAAATGTACCAGAGCTTTTTTATCCACGCATCTACTGTTGAGCACTTGGGCTGCCTCCAAATCTTGGCTATCCTATATACTAAAAGAGTAATATGCAAATCAACCAAATGGCAGAATGACCGGTCACTGTGATGCACACTGACCACCAGGGGGTAGATGCTCAACACAAGAGATGCCCCCTGGTGATCAGTGTGCTCCCCCAGGAGCGGGGCTCATGGCTGGCAAGTGCAGTGGTGGTGGCGGGAGCCTCTCCTGCCCCCGCTGCAGTGCTAAAGATGCCCCACAGGGGAAGCGGGCCTAAGCTGTCAGTCGGACATCCCCCAAGGGCTCCTGGACTGCGAGAGGATGCAGGCTGGGCTGAGGGACCCCCCCCCACCCCTGAGTGCACAAATCTCGTGCACCGAGCCTCTAGTTGTAAATAATATTGCAACAAACACAGGGGTATATATATTCTTTTGAGTCAGTGTTTCAGGTTTGACTAGGATTCAGTGCATTCTTTGACTATTTCATCCCCTACTACACTCAGTTCATATTTCAATCCCTCTTCAAAATAGCCAATTTATTTAACTACAAATAAAATTAAACTTGGATTGATACAAGATGGATAACATGTTTTTTGATAAGTGGAAAATACTGTGTTTGTCATTTCTAGAGTGACTAGGTGATATTGTGTATTTTTATAGCAATATGTTGTATATGTAATAAATTTAGCAATGCTGTTTGCTCTATTCATGGAATTCATTTATATTTGTAGGTTTGGGTATCACACATCCATGCATATGCCACATCCAGATTGTGCTGCAAGACTTCTTCAGTCATTCTCTAGGAAATAATCTATCTGGCTTATCATTTATAAAGATTGTGGGGGGAAATTTTTGCAAGAGAACATATTGTTTATTTACTTTTTAAAAGGATTAAATCCTGAGGGGTACATATTGCATGGGTTTTGTGTCCAATGGCCCTAGCAAGAAGGTTGCTTCAGAATTTTGCAGGAGCCACCACTATTCCCATGAGCACAGGGCACCTTTCATTCCCCACATGACTGGTTTTGTTCCATTTGCCACCAGGGGTCACTGTGTTGTTCTTCCCTTTGTACACAGAAGCACATCTCTTACCTAGATTGAATGCAGTTTCATCTTCAATTTTAAGAAGAGCTATGTCTTCTAGAGACCGTGCTTATAGCTAGCAAAAATGGCCTTGGACCACGGCCTTCCAGACAATGTGTTGTTATAGAAGTTCTGTTCCCAGCAGCCTCCACAGGCTCCAAGAAGACAGAGGAGGGTGGAAAATTTTAAATCTGCATCAATAAGCCTGCTCTTGCCTAGGTCCCTGCTTCACCCCATGCTTTTACTTGAAGCTTACACATGTCCTTGGGTTTTTCTGTGTTTTTTCGTGTCTACTTGTTTTCCTTTGTTTTACATTTCTAGAATATAGAAATTATGCATAATCTCTAATGTTTCCTGTACCTGAGGGATGTAAATATTTGAGGATAGCAACTATAGACTAACCAATAATGGCTGTGGTTCTCTTTGTTCCTTTACCACTTTTCTTTGTAACAGTTCCTGATCATGGTAAGTTCATAACCATGGGTTTTGGTATTTAGTAAACAATGAACGATAAAGATATAAAGTCAAGAAGCCTTGAAGTGAAATTTAGGTGATATAATTTAAAAATAAGATACTTGTGCTATTCAATAATTTATGTTAAAAAAATGTGTGGCTCTATTCACACTGTTATGACTAATGTCAAGTTTTGTTCTTTTCAAATACACACGACTTGTTCTATTTTGTTTCACTAAGAACATGACTAATCCTTCCAAAACTCATGAGAGTTGAACTAATACAATGTTGACTACCAACAGCTGAATTCTTAAAACAACAATAAATATGACTAGTTTCATGTAAAATGTAGATGGGACTCTACAGAAAGGAACAACACATGTGATCTTCTAACCACTATGCTATACACCTGAAACTAATCAAAATAGTGTTAAATTTAAACGGTAATGAAAAATAAAATTTAAAATAAACATATAAAAACAAAAAATGCAACTCTAAGAATAAAAAGGACAAAGGTTGATGATTGTGTTGTACTGACATGATTGGTTGCAGCTATAATAAGTTTCTCTCAAGAGTGGCAGGTATGTTTTGTTGGCATGAACAATGAGCTTAGTGTAAAAATCTCTAACTGTGTGACCTCCATGAAGTCTGTTTTGTCATTGAGGGTACATTTTTAATAGATTAAAGCTCCTGAGATTTTGGGTAAAGAGAAGAGTCATAAGCAAATTTCACTAACAGAATCTTGAAGAATTTACTGTCATGCTCTCTTCCATATCCTGGGCCCTGACCCCTGGGCATCACCAACCTAGTTCCCCAAAAGGACACTTCAGAAATATCTTAGAGGAGAAAAAAAGAAAACCATTGTTCCTCTTAAACCTCTCAGCACTCTCCTATTGTCCTCATACAATGATTTTATTCTGGAGAACTTAGTGTGCTATTTTAACCTCTGACCTGAATTTAGACAAGTCAGGTTTTATAGTTCTATTATCTATATTTTCTCAGCATTCTCTATCAGTTGGTAGAGTATCTTGGTATTTATTACTCTTTCCAAATTTATTCTCTAACTCAACAAATATTTATTGACTATCCTGTGTGGCAGGTGCAGTGCTAAGCTATGGGAACACAAGAGAGAACAAAATCAGGAAAAATAAATCCCTGCCTTTAGGGAGCTCAATAATTACCTCAAGTAATTACATAGATAAATCTAAAATTATCAGCATAGTGAGTGCTATGAAGAAGTGATCCTGGTGCAAGGCATGCATAATAATGATGGCTTTTACCTAATGGCAGAGGTGAGGCCAGGCTTTCCTTAGGAAATAATCGTTTACCTGGATTCCAAATGCGTGAGCATGAGTAGCTTGTTGGAAGGAGGGAGGAAGGGATTTCACTTTACTAGTTCTGTGTATAGGAGGGAGACGGGTTATTGGACAGTCATTCTGGCTGGTGTTGGGAGAGGAGGAGGGAGGCTGCATAAGTAGTGGTGAGTACATTTGGTGGCCAATATTTTGTGCCATGCATTTTGGAGTTTATCCTTAAAGGCAATGGGCAATGAGAAGCCATCTAAGCTTACTAAGCAGCATGAGAGGGGATGAGGTGACTTGATCTGTGTTGTATTGGAAGAGCCTGGATTGGGGTGCTTTCTCAGCAGATGCAGATGGACCAGTGGTCTCCATGAGACAGGTTCATAACTAAGAGAATGGCGCTGAAGGAAAGCAGGTGGTGTGAGCTGATTTAACGAGGATAAATTCAACAAGACCTGAAGAGTAGGAGTTGAGGAAGCTGGGATCAGCATCAGGGCAGAAGATGAATGTTCAGTATTGCCTGGAGTATGACTATCAGCATGTGGAGAGAGGATGACATTGTTAACACAATAGGAGTTTTTGACAAGGTAGAGAAGAAAATGCAGAGCAGCTTTCCTTATTCTGACTTAAGTCACTAATAAGAAAGTCCCTAATCATTTCTGACCTTTCAGTGTACTAATGAAATAATGCATGTGAAAACTCTTTGTAGCATATACATGTGTATATACACATATGTATTGTATTGGATTATATAAATACTAGGGGCCCGGTGCATTAAATTCGTGCATTGGAGGGGTGGGGGGAGCCCTCAGCCCAGCCTCCCTCCTCTCACATACTGGGAGCCCTCAGGAGATGTACTAGTGACAGCATAGGCCTGCTGCCTGCTCCCCTTGGGGAGCGGGCCTAAGCCACAGTCTGGCCTCCCTTTGTGGGAGGTGACTGGGCTGATCAGGGGAAGGCACCAGCCCCATCACCCCGCTGCTGCAGCCACTGCCAGTCACCACAGCCACCAAGGTGTTTTCATCAACACAGACTCCAGTCCTTTCACCATGAAAAAAATGACAACTTTCTTTAGGCATTTTCAAAATTGGACCATTTTTTTTTTCACCAGGAGTTTGGTGAAAAACCCTAGATCACCTTTTTGGATTCTTATTACCCAAGTTACTAAGAATATTACCGGTGGCATACAGGGAGCTAAACCAATGAGCAGTCAGAAAAGGTGTTTCCTCTGTAGTTCACATCAACTGCCGGCTTGGACCCCTGGCCCAGGCCTGATGCCTCTGGCCCAGGCTTCAGGCCTGGGCAGGGGACCCCCATCTCCCCCCAATCACTGGCTCTGCCCTCGCCCAGGCCTGATGCCTGGGCCAGAGGCGTGACCCCCATCAACCTCCCATTGCCAGCTCGGCCCCTTGCCCAGTCCTGACGCCTCCGCCAGAGGTGTCAGGCCTGGGCAGGGGACCCCCAGACCCCTCCAATTGCTGACTCTGCCCCAGCTCAGGCCTGACGCCTTGGCCAGAAGCGTCAACCTCCATCACCCTCCGATCACCAATCAGCCCCTTGCACCACGGGCAGGAGATCCCCATCTCCCCCCGATCACCAGCTTCAGGGAAGCTTCTGGGGATGCACAAGGGGCCTGGATGGTGGCTCTCGCGCTGGCAGCTGTGCTATCCCGCCCTGCCAGCAGTATGCAAATTAGCTGCCATCTTTGTTGGTGGTTAATTTGCATATCACACTCATTAGCCAATGTGAGGCATAGCGAAGGTACAGTCAATTACCATGTTCGTCTATTATTAGATAGGATATGTTACGTGTTATAACATATATACCCTATTTATTAAGTTATACGTATTAAACATATACTATATTTCATTTATTTATTAGATGTATTATTTTATTTTTTCTTTCAAGGAGATCATAATGTTGAGCTGATATACTTTTGACCCTTGAACAACTCAGGGATTAGGGGTGCTGACACCCTGTGCAGTGGAAAATCATGTATAACTTTTGACTCTCCAAAACTTAACCATAGCTACGCTTTGGTTCCAGAACCCATTTGACTACAAAATTCTGCACTTTTTCATGTCTGTTACATAAAACTAGAGGCTCGGTGCATGAATTTGTGCATGGGTGGGGTCCCTCAGCCTGACCAGCAATCAGGCCAATTGGGACCACTGGAGGGGGGGGCACTGTGGGAGGTTCCCATCAGAGCTATCAGGGCTGGCCACGGGGGTGTGGGACACAGGAGGTTGGCCAGCCAGAGGGAGAGGCCCCAGAGGTTGGTTGGTTGGTGGGGAGGAGGGGCTGTGGGAAGTGCCAATCGGGGCCATCATGGCTGGCCAGCCAGGGGGAGGGGCAATGGGAGGTTGGCCTGCTGGCCCCCATTGGGGTCATTGGGGCCAGCTGGCTGGGGGGAGGGATCATGGGAGGTTGGCCAGCCAGGGGAGGGACCACGGGAGGTTGGCTGTGGGAATGCACTGACCACCAGGGGGCAGTCCTGCATTGAGCGTCTGCCCCCTAGTAGTCAGTGCAAGTCATAGGAACTGGTCGACTGGTCATTCCGGTCGTTCTAGTTGTTCGGTTTTAATGGTCGCTTAGGCTTTT
>NW_006284838.1:798787-812974 GCF_000327345.1 Myotis davidii | reverse complement strand
GTGGGGTCCCCACTGGGGTGCCTGGCCAGTCTGGGTGAGGGGCTGAGGGCTGTTTTCAGGCTGGTGGTGACTGAAGCTCCCAACTGCCCCTTTTTTTCTTTTCTTTTTTTTTTATTCTGGGCCAGCTTTAGCTTTGAGGCTTGGCTCCAGGTTTTAGGCCTCCGCTGCTGAAAGTAGGTTTCTGGCCTTTGCTTACAATGTTGCAATCTGCTGGCTGAAGTCCGGCAGTATTAGTTACATAGTTGCTTAAAGTTGCAGCTGAGAGGCCTGAAGCGGCAGGCGGGAAAAGTTGGAGTCCTCCGTCACTGAGGCAAGCAAGCCTCATGTTAGTTTCAAGATGCCTGGCTGCCGGCCGCCATCTTGGCTGTCAGTTAATTTGCATATTTCGCTGATTAGCCAATGGGAAGGGTAGCGGTCGTACGCCAATTACCATGTTTCTCTTTTATTAGTGTAGATTGCGTAGAACAGTGCATATAGTTGGCACTCTGCATCTGTGGATTCCCAACTAGGAATAAAAAATACTGTTTGGAAGGGTTGACTCTATATTTATTTTTTTTAAATCCACGTATAAGTGGACCCACACAGTTCAAACCTGTGTTGTTCAAGGGTCAACTCTATACACCAGTATTGCTTTTAACTAAGGAATTGTCTGGATTCTGTTCTCCAGATCTATTTCTTAACTATCTAAAGAGTAATGTGTTGGTGTTTTGATCCTTACTGTTAAAAGCCCAACAGATCATAATCATGTTAATATATGCCTTTTTAAACCTACTGAATGAGTTTAATTTTATATGTGACATGGTTAATATTTATTATTTTTCTAAATTCCTTCTTGAAGTTTAACCTTTGTCTAACCTTGGCAACCTTTGTAAAATGAGGTTAAGTTCCATTAAGAAGAAATATAAAGAGAAAGTTTCAAGTTTTTTATTTAGCTTTTGACATTGATCATTAGATTATACAAAATGATAATAACCCTTGCCATCCAGGATCCATGATCAGTGCCCTTCCAACTCTGCTGCTGAAATTCCTCTCTCTCCTGTTTTCACCATAATTCTATGGTGTAGACAGAATGCCCTGTCCAACTGTGATAGCAAGACTAATTCTAAGAATATTGTGTGGTGGAAATAAAAAAAAAAATTCTCTCTTTCTCTATCTCTATTTCTCTTTATATATCTCTGGCTCCCTCTCTCTCTCTCTCTCTCTCTCTCTCTCTCTCTCTCTCTCTCTTTCTCCATTTATACCTATACCTATCTACATCTATATCTACATCTACATTTATATCTATATCTACATCTATATCTATCTACCATCTATTTACATTGTAGTTTTGGGGTACTGTGAAAAGGAGATCCAGATTAAGAGAAAGAAAGAGAGAGAAATGTGAATCTGTCTTCTCAGCTGCACGGGGGTAATCTGCCTTCTCAGCTGCACGGGGGTAATGGGAGAGGCTTTAAGTAAGACACGGCTCGGGTAGACTTCTCAAGGTGACTGCACAGCCAGTTTCCAAGAATTACCTGGGCACCATCACTTCAAGGTTGCCCTGGTCACAGTGATCATGCAGAGGGATGTTTCCTTTGTTTTCTGAGCCTCAAAACTAGTTTAGATAGAGGGGCATGCCAGATGGCCTAAAGGGAGCAGCCCACTGTGGAGCTTGGGTTCAAAGCCAATTTCTAAGGACCTGGCAAACACCCAGAACTGTGCTGTCAAGACTTAACTGGAGACTGAGTCAGTGAGGACCAGAGCACTACCATTCCCTAAGATCATAATAAATGAAGGAATAGCTACTATTTCTCCAGTGCTGTTCTAGGCTGTTTACTTGTGTTTAGTAACTTAATTCTTATTTATACCCTAAAAGGTAATTACTTTCATAATCTCCCATTCACAGATGAAGAAATTGAATACTGAAAGGTTAGGTAACTTTCTAAGCATTTCACAGCTGATGAATGGAGAGCCAGGGAACAATGTCAGTATCTAGTACGCCGACTATGTTGCATCCAAGATCCATGAAGTGCCACCCACTGGCTATATTCAGGAAGCCTGCATAATGTAACGTGGCCAGTGGATCAGGACTACAGATCGCCTGGTGGTTGTAAATAATGCTTTATTGCACCACCATCATACTCACTATTTTATGTGCTGTCAGCAGCTGCTTTGCTGTTACCACATCAGATTGAGACGTTGTGACAGAGACCATATTACCTGTAAGACCTCAAATATTTACTGCCTGGCCTTGGCGGACACAGCGTGCGGACCCCTGCACTGGAACAAGGCATCTAACACTCCAGCCAGGGGGCATCTAAGGAGTGACATGGACCCAAGGAAACCTCCCCAATTACAGGAGATGCAAAAGCTACCCAAGGCTTTCATGTGTGCCTTATTAGCTGCAAAAACGGAAGGGAACATTTTACCACAGAGCAGACCTATGCTACCTCAAAAAACTATTACTTATTGGCTTGGCCTAAACTGTAAATTATAAGTCAGATTAGATACTTAGTTGTAGTTATGCACAAATAAAGAAGTGTACACACCTTATTAGTTTGGTGATTAATACATATTAGAAGTTATTATTTAGATTTTATGTTAATAAACCAGCTTGTATTCCAGATACCTACTGAGTATTTGTGGGCATGCTATCTTGGATTTTCCTTAAAATACTACAGTAAAACAAGCAAACAAGTACAATAAAAATGTATGGAGTTACTATTAAAGGATAGTCAGATTAATGACATTGTTGACGCTTAGTCAATAATAAGGGGTGGGCAAAAGTAGGTTTACAGTTATAGTACAAATGAACAATACAATAATTAATAAATACTAATACAAGAATAAACTGGGTCATGTGCTTACAACTGTAAAACTACTTTGCACACCCCTGTATATTAGGGTTTCTTATATCATTTCCTTTTACTTTTGCATGTTTGAAAATATCCTGCATTTTCAGGAGTTTAAAATTTTATGAATTATTAAGGCAGTTCCCATGTTCCCATATTTTCTCATGAGCTGAGCACAGAAAAACTCAATATATTTTTCTTTCTTTTTTATTTTTTAAGTTTATTTTTATTATTTTTATCATATGCTTGTTAAATGTTTATTCCTTATTTTCTTTGTCAGAAAGTAATTATGAGGAAAGAATTGATGAATTGGCTTCCATAAGAAAAGAAGGATGAGACAACTTTTGGGCAGTTACCCATTATTTAAAAAATGCCTCTATTCTGTGAGCAACAAACCAAACTGGGTTGGGGGTCTCAGACAATTCGCTCATATGATTGCAAAGAAAGACAGAAACTCCTGGATTGGAGAGGCCTCGCCTGAGGGCTCCCAGATTGGAGAGGGTGCAGGTCGGGCTGAAGGGCCCCCACCCCATTGTGCACAAATCTTTGTGCACCGGGCCCCTAGTATGTAATAAGATTGGTGAGGTCACTGTTAGTAGGTTAAATATTAAAGATTGATCTGTTCAATTTCCTAATGCAAACATAAAAAGAGCAATACAGTTTCACTCCGCAAACAACTTGCAATAACATTAGTGTCTTAACTGAAGTGTTATTTAACAATAAATCGTTTTGAGTTAAGTCAGGATGTCCCCAGAGAGATTCTTGAAAATAAACTAGCCAGGACTCAATTTCATGATGACAAGATTTCAAATAAGTTTGAAACTGACAAGAAGGACCTTCATCCCAGAGTGCCGAATGTATATAGACAAAGTCCCTAAGATATCTGACTTGTAAATAGTTTGAAGACTTAACCATTATCTCAACAGCAAGTTGTAATGGCTTGCTTAATGCAGTGTATTCTCAAAGCTCCTGTGTCAACAATCTTTCTATTTTTTAAAAAAATTATTCACTAACTGTTCACTGAAACATGTGGACTTCAGGATCAACCACAATTTTATCTGAATTTGAGTTAAATAATTTGGAGTCTTACCATTTTATTTCACTTTCCCGGCATTAATAATTAACCACATATGTCTCTCCAGTTTCCACTAAGGTATGTTCAAGTCCATACTGTTCTCTCTCCCACTCAGGAAACATAAACCCTAGTTTCATTTCAATGTTCCTTCCCACGTGCACAGAAGGACAAACAACCTCCACTGTCCTCTTACCCTCTCAGACTCATTTGAGGACCTGATCACAGCTTATTTGGAGACTCATATCATACCTTGGACATTGTCATCAGATGGGGCCTATGACATAACTTTTTAAGTCATTGTAATACAGCTTATAATAGCAGAATTAGAAAAACACTTTACACTCTTCAATAGGAGATGGATTTAATGTCCTGGTTCCTCTTTTATAGAAATTTAAGTTGGTTTAATTTTTTTTCTTTTATAAGCAACACAGCAGTGAGTGGCGTTGCTCTTTCCCATGTAGTCAAGCATGTCTAGGATACAATCCCGGAAGTAGGATTATGGTATCAGAGTATGTGCCTTTACCTGACAGTGCCAAATAATATCCCAACGGTGTCTACCAATCAATATATTTGCACCAGAAATGTCTGGGAATGCCTGTCCTCCTGCAGCTGCACCTGTAGATTACATTGCCAAAATTTTAAAGTTTGGATTTGTTTTTTTTCTGGCCAACCTTGTATTTGAAAATTCGTAGCACAGAGCACTTTAAATATATTTTTCTTATTGTGAGTGTTACAGAGCTGTTTTCATATGTCATTCACAATTCTTGTTATATAATTTTCTATTTGGTTCTTAGGCCAAGGTTCTCTCTCTGATCATTGTCAGTGTCTTATTTTCTAGGAGAACTTTGCATATTGAAAAGATGAGCTTGTTTTGTAATAATTTACAAAAACATATTTTTCCAGGTTAACATTTGTGTTTTGATTTTTCTTAAGGGTTCTTTTTCTACAGAACATTTACAAACTTAAAAATATATTTTTGTAGTTGATTTTTCGTTTGTTTAGTTTTGCTTCTGGAGTCTGGATTTTGAGTCATTGTAGAGGTCAGATATGCTAGGCTATGCTGTTCCAGCTCATGTGATTCTAACAGAGTCCAATTCCTTGAAATTATAGTACTAAAGCTCTCCTGCTGGTGGTAGACCTGGGACACTGAGGACCATGCTGTCCGCATATTATCCCTTTTGATTAACTTAAATCCACCTGGTTAGGGACCTTGATTACATCTACATAACCTTTGACCTTTGTCATATAATGTAATTTAACCATGGAGTGACATTCCGTCATGTTCACAGGTCCCATCTACACTCAGAGGAAAGGAATTACACAGGGAATGTGGGGGCAACCACAGAGCTCCTTGAAATTTCTCGTCGGATCTCCCGGTTCGCATGTGCATCAGTTCACCAGTTTCTTGAAACAATTTATAATAGGTTGTAATATTTGGCAGGAACAATTTTTTTTCTCCTTGCTCATTTTTAGGAGCTTCCTTGACTTATATTTATTTGATATAATGTGCATATTGACTTTATAATAAGCTTATCTTGTTAAAAAAGAAATACCTGTAGGAGATTTTATTTGGACAATGAATACATAAATCCACTTACAGCAAAGTGGCATGGAAATTATGGAGAGGTTTTCTATTCAAGACACGTAACTTTTCACTTGTTCAAGACTTCTTTGGTTTCAATTAGTAGCATTTTAATTTTTTCCTATATAACTACTATAAGTTTTATTGGCTTTAAGATATTCATATTTTTGTTCTGATTATAAATGGGATATTCTACTAATATATTTTATAGTAGTTATTATTTCCCTATATGCCAGCTATTGATTTTAGGATATTAACTTTGCATTATAATTATTCACATGATTCTCAGATTTCCACATATACAATTCTCACTTGTGCAAATATTGATGATTTTTCTACTCCTTACCAAGTTTATACAACCAATTTCTTTTCTTTTTTGACTGAATATGATTGACTGGCTGGTTGGTTTCTAATTGACTCAAATATGATTTTAAGGAATACTGATGCCAGGGACATCACTTTTTTATTCTCATCTTAGTGGGAATGTCCCTAATGTTGCACATTATGCATGACACCATTCTAGGCCAAAATCAATATATTTCTGTAGGAAAAGCTGGTATCCACCTATTCCTATTTTTTTCCAGTTTTATTGATATATAATTGATATGTAACATTGTGTTTGTTTAAGGTGTACAACATAATAATTATATATGTGTATACATAGCAAGATGATTATGACAATAAGTTTAGTTTACATCAAACTATCTTTTTATTATTTAACCAAATAACTTGGTGAATTATGTCAAATGCACGCATATGCATCTGTTGAGATGATTCTTTTATTTTCTTCTTTGGACTTACTAATATGACTTTAATATTGAACTGTTCTTGCATTTCTGGTATTAACATCACTTGGTCATGATCTATATTTTTAACATGCTGCTGTATTAAATTTGCCGATATTTTATGTGGGGCTTTCTCAGTGCTCTTTCTATTAAGATATATTGAGGTGTAGGTTTATGTCCTGTGCTATCTTGATGAGGTAATTACTATATCCGCTTCTTTAAAATTAATTCGGCCCAGCCGGTGTGGCTCAGAGGTTGAGCATAGACCTGTGAACCAGGAGTCAAGGTTCCATTACTGGTCAGTCAGCCCCCCCCTTTTATTCTAACACAGTTTAGATGATATTATGATCACTTGCTTCAAAGGCCTTACAGAAATCTCCCATGAAAACCACTTGTTGCTTTTTTGATTGGGGGTGGAGGACTGTTATTTGACAATTTTATAATTTTATTCATTCCAATTCTGAATCTTGCTTTCATAGTTTTAGTAAATTATGTTTTCGTGAACTATTCATTTCATTCAGCTTTATTTGTGGGAAGGTTCTGATTTTTCAGTATCACTCTTTAAAGAAATTTGTGATTAAAATTTGCAAATTTTCTTCTGACACAAAGTTAGGAACTTTGTTTTTTCATTCCTTGTTGGGAGAGTTCTTAGTTTTCTTATTTAGTCATTAATTTCTTATTTGTTATTTTTTATTAAAGAACAGAATCTGTGCAATTATTGGTATGTTTCATGTGCTATTCTATGGTCAATTTCTGTGACTGTCAGATGGGCACATAAAAACTATACTCTAGAACAAATGTATTATACCTACAAACACACAGGTACGCACATAATTACATACCCATGCCAATATAATTTATCTTACTAATTATGTTACTGAGAATTTGTTATATTTTAAGTTATTTTTGCTCACTTCACTATTATCTGTAAGAGGCGGATTAAGGTCCTTTATTATTATTAAAGGGGACAGTATTAACTTCATTATTTTATGTGTGCTTTTAGGAATAAGGTTGAGACATCAAATTACTGACTCATCCATTTTTCTTGGGGTATCTTCTAGGTGTTGGATGATGCGGAGGAAACAAAGACTAGTCTGATATATTTTTCTTTTGAAATTAAAAAAATATACTTTCATCAATAAGGCAAAAAAAAACAAAGTTATTTAAAAAATGTCAGTACTTTTACCAGGATATTTCAGTGTTGTCTATATTAATCCAATTTCTCTAATACTTATTTACAGTTCTTTTCAATTTTGAGTCTTTTTTATTTAAACATATCTGTAGTATTTAACGTATTTATAATAACGTCTATGATACTTGTTTGTCTCACTGTTCAAGCTTTCTTCTTCAGAGGCTTGAATTACAGAAATTGAATCTTCTTAGCTGATGTTCTGCATTTCTCATTTCTTCTCTAAACCATTTTAGGTTCTCTTCATTCCATTTCCTTTTATATTACCGTTTTTATTTCTACCTATAATGACTATGTTCAAATTTACCAGCATATATAATCTCATTTTCGTCCCCACTTTTATTTTTTGTCATTAATGTGGCTTTTAATATTTTGCAACTCACATTTACATGTCATTTCATCTTTTCCTGGTTACACTGTCTGCTTCACATTTTGTCCTTATGCTTTGTGGGTTTTTTTCTTCATAAGTGTGATTACTTCATTACTTCACTTTAAATTCTTAACTGAATGTATGTTTCCCTGTTTCATGGCAATAGTTTTCTCTTGAGAGTGGATACATTTTGCTGCTATTTTTGATATTTCTTTTCTTATAATCTCTTGGTTTAAGAGGGCTGCTTCTTGAAGTTTATGTTCCTTATTCTGGACAGAAGTGCAGTGTTTGAACATCAAGAGAGCCTCTCTTGCAAGAAGGGTATTTTTGGTTGGCTCTTGGGTATTTTGCTGCTTCTGGAATCACTCTTTTTAAAAATTGATATTTAGAGAGAGGGAAAGGAAAGGAGAGGGAGAGAGAGAAAGAAACATCGATGTGAGAGTGAAACACTTATTGGCTGCCTCCCACACAGCCCCTAATGGGGATCAAGCCTGCAACCCTGATAGTGCCCTGACCAGGAATCGAACCCCCCACTTTTTGGCGCATGGATGATGCCCAACCAACTGAGCCACACAGGCTAGGGCTGGACTCTATTGATATGTCCCATGTGTCTTCTTGTCCCTTCCCCCTTGTAGCTTCCACTTGATCTCAGCTACTTACACACATTCTTACTCATGTTTTTGAATGTGAAGATTGTAACTGTCAATATCTCTGAAAATGGAGTTTTGTGTGTAATTTTTAAGTTACTTCTTTATGATTATGAGAAGAATGAGAGGAAAAAATCTGACATAGACAGATGTTCGTACCAAGAGTTCTTTTTCATCATTTTAGTTTACGTATTAATCTGTAACACTCAGAAACTATGGTTTATTAGGACTTTCCTGATCATCACTTGTTTGTATTCTCTCTGTAGGAAGTCTTACATGTGGTAGAATGTCCCTTTACCTGCCACCTGGAACTCAGGTGGAGCTCTGTGTGCAATAAGAGTGTGGGAAGTGCTGTGGTCTCCTTCCACCACTGTGTCAGTTCGACACTAAAAGGCAGGAGAAGCCTCTTTGTGTTCCTTCTCTTCCATTGTTCCAGCCCAGGTTCATTTCTCCCTCTGCTGTTTGGAGCTAGGGAAATCAAGCACAGTCCTCTGGGTTGATGTCATTCTTTTCGCCTGGGGGTCCCTGGTTTTCTGCAGGTCCTGTGCCTCCAAGCCCTCCCACTGTTGTCCTCCCCTGGAACTCTCCAGCATTAACTCCCAAAGTTGCATCAAACTAACACCAGAGAAACTCCTGGGCCCTCGCTGATTTCATAACTCTTGCCAGTGTCTATAGCTTCACCAGCACCTCCCTTCCCTGTGTTGCCTGCGTTGTTGCTGGGAGTGAAGGAGAGCCTGTCTCCCATCCTTCCCCTAAAGTTGCCTCTGAGTAGATTTTGTACAAATTGCTATGAGATTGCAGAACTAGAGAAAAATAAACTGGTACAACATTTTCACACACCTCTTTATATTAATAAATTGGTATGGGTGACACTTGAAAAGAAAACACCTCTCACATTCCAGGGTTCTTCAGTGAACTGAAGGTGGTGGTGTTCCATTTCACAAGTTGCTTTGTATTAAAAAAAAAAAAAAGTTAGAAGTCGTTGAAGAAGCCATCCACTGATTGGCTAATGTTTTCAGATGCCCCATAGGGTCCAAGTCAGAGCATCTGAGAGAATTCAGTTTCTCCATGTAAGCTAGCCTGCTGCAGGGAAGGAAAACAGGCCATGGTCTGAATTTGAGGGAAACCATCAATATTCCAAGTCGTGAGCCAAGGCAGGTCAGGGAGCAAAGGGAGGACAGATAATTCACTGAGGCAAAGAAGTGAGCAAGAAGCACTTCTGAGAAGCAGGGACATGGGGCTATTCAGTAAGAGCGGCAAGGAGGTTAGAGTCAGGGTGGAAGGTCGAGCAGGGAATTTGGAGGGCGTCCTAAGCCAGTGCATAAGGTCAACATATGCCCAACCAAAGTGTTTCCCCCACTTCTGTCCTTTCTTTGATGTATCTTTGTTTGTTAGTATCGCTGCTGTTATATTTGTTATTGTTATTATTATTGCAATACCAGCTCCAACCACCCCTTCTCCCTCAGCCCTCTAAACCAATAGGTGGCCATTCTATCTCCAGTTATTTCTGCAGCCACACGGTCTCCCCTTTTGCTATACATTTTGTTTCAATTCTTCATTGTATCTCCTGGTCAAATGCCATTACCCCTCACCTGGCTTCTTTGGGAGCCTCCTGTCTCTCATTCCAACCCGTTCTTCTCTTTGATGTCAGAGTAATCTTTTCATGTCAGAGCGATCCCTGATTGTTAAGTGTGGCATTCCCGCAGTATCATTCATCTTCATTCTTGCACTTTCTATTTTGTGAGTAGAAGGTGAGGGCGGGCATCAAAAACTGATGTTACTCGCGCTATGTTCCCCGAGTAAGGCCAAGAGGTGAATTATGGATTTTTCTATCAGCCAGAGTCAGATTGAATGCTGTTCATTTCTGGGTTTATGTCTATTATTCTGCAAATAATGAATACCCCCTAAATGTTAGCTTGCTGTTGTGCCATGGGGATAGAAGAATTCTCTACAACACAAAACTAGTTTTATACAACTATCGAAGCAGTCTGGAGATTTCAACTTTCATTCAAATAAAATTGAAAGAAAATGAATAACATTGAGACAACCGAGCACAAAAGAATAATATCATATTTCCCCAAATATAGACATCAACCACTTTAGGCTATTGTATTTGAAAGGTCCATAAGGGTAGCTGGGTTGAATATGCCAGCAATTTCTTTCAATCACTTTTCGACTTGCAAAACACTCTAAGAAGTGTATCCAGGGACAGCAGACCCAAAACTGGAAAAAACTGGAGATGCCGGTGTTCATTCGTTGACCAACAGTAAAAATCCTCTCTCATCTCTCTCACTGTCTCTCAGTCTCTATCCCCTTGGCCTCCCACTCACTTTCTCTAAGGAGAAGGGATTCATTTCAGGAAATGTCACATCTCAAACAAGCACAGCACTGGAAGTTAGCTGTTCAGTGTAGCAAAACGTGGGGATACTTCCGTGTGGCTCCCGGGAAGATGGGCCAAGTGAGGGAGGCATTCCTCTCCAGCTTCCCCCTGATCCCTGATTAGATGTTACTCTTTGAGATGCCCGGGATGAGAGACTGAGGCATCTTCAAGGAAGTGGGGCCACTTAGCATTACTCATGAAATTAATTTAAAGTGGACATTCATTGTTGGGGGACGTTGCTTCTTTTGAGGTTCAGTAGATGCCCATACTTTTATCGATAGTTAATTTTTCTTAAACAAACGAGAGCATAACAACATTCTGTAACTGCTCCGGAATAGCATCAACTGCTTTCCTCACTCGTCCTCTTCTCCACCTGTGTAAAAGTGGAGACCAAGTGAATAGCTTGTGAAGCCAGAGTTCCCAGGGTTGATGTAGCAAGCACTGACTGAACTGAAAAGCAGGTATCTTTATGTTTTCATTGCAATTAAAACAAAAAAAGTGGACAGGCAAGGTGCCAGGGAGGCTGAAGAAGATAGATGAATAAGTGTGGGTGTGCCACTTGATAGTTACTAGTGATTTTCTGAGCACCTTCCTTGTACTTGGTATTGAGTATACTCTCAGTATTATCTCATTTAATACACCAAGTCTGAGGAGATTTCCACCCGCTCTATCGTTTTCATCATTTACAACTTCTCTCTGATTTTATAGACTAAGAAATGGAGATATAAAGAAGTTGATCATCTTATCTACAGTCATTGAAGTAGTAAGTGGCAGACCTGGGATTTATTCCCTGTGATCATTGTGACCTTGATAGTCTGCACTCAGTCTTGTAGGTGCTATTCCAGCGACCTCATCATGATTATAGGATATTCTGCGTGTATTACTTGGAGCAAAGGACTTAGCCTCTCTGCCACATCAGGGCAACAAGGCATGTATGATAGAGGTGTGTGAGGATGTAATATCTATAACACATTCAGGACATAAGTAAGGTGCTGGCTAGGTCTTCAGCAAACATTGCTTCTCTTCCAATAGCTATTACCTGAATATTCATAAACCAGGCTGTTTTTCTTGTTTACTCTGTGTCACCAATAGGTAACACATGGCCTCTCACACAGTAAATAATCCCTAAAAAAATGAAGAATTAGAGAGCAGGGAGGTTTTATCGACAAACTTTTCGAAAGTTAGTATTTCTGAAGAATGCTACTGAAGGCATATTGGCATATCTGAGTCCACATCTTGGAGGCGAGAATTTTGGCATAAAATTGGGGGAAAAAATTCCAAATTAGCAGCCAAAACTATTCCTAGAAAAAACTCATATATAAAAAGAAAAGATTGGCAGAAGGTCTGAAATGCAAACAGATAGGAGATGAAGACTCCATGGGACCCCTTCAACCTCTTACTTGCACCGGACTTCCTCCCAGCCCCTTGAGCCTGCAGCGGAAGTTTAGTACTGAAAAGACAAGCACCTGAACTATGGCGTGGACATCAAGCTGTACATGGCGAGTTTCCATCCTTTCCTTAGATTTGTTGTGATTTTGTACTTGGATTAAGGGGCTTTGCAAAATGACACCAGGTGTGTTAATGTGATGATTGCCAAAGTAGGAGCAAATTCACAAAACCAGGAGATTGTAGCAAACATCGTTAGCCCATGGAACTTAGATAAATTATAGTTCCTCTTTAAACTGTGGTTTTCTGACCTGTACAGTGAGATAATAGCTTCTGCTTCATCCATAGATTACCCTGAGTTGAATAATGTTCACAAAAGTGGATTGATAATTGAAAACCACCATACCGGTGGAGTTGTTGCTATTATCATTAGGATAATTATGCTGACTGTTAGTTGAGTCAATACTGAGTGACCTTTAAAACATTAATACAGCCCTGTCCTTTAAGGCAGGACCTGGTTGTGCTGCCTGAATACTGCAGGTCTCAGGTGCCATCTTCTGAAACGACTTTACCCAGGTCACTGAGGGGCAGTAAGCGTGACCAACCGGCCCCAGCTTCTGAAGGGACCTCTCATCTTTCCGTGGAGGTGCTCTCAGGAAGCTGGGGTAGGCCATCAATAGCCCGATGATGGACATGTGATTGCAGAGGGACACTGTCCCCAGGCCAACATTCAAGCCAGAGCCTTTGAACACGTGTGATGGTTCTGGCTGTGTCAGGGTCACAGGTAGGAGCTCCTGTATTCTGAGCCCATGGTTGCAAGGCCTTTACAGGACTGACTACACATCCATGCTACCCTCTCATTGGCACTTGAAAGCCTGGGGGAAAAGAAAGAAATGGCTTTGTGGGCAATGCTAACTATTGTACATTGAAGAAAGCTCTAGAAAGACAAGGCTCCGTCTGCCTGAGCATAAGCTCTTGGATTGATCCCTTTCCCACACCCTTTTTCTAACTTCTTCTACTGAAAGGAGAGCCACATGCAGCTGGTTTTGAAATACGCGTTGTGCTGCTTACTGGCCAGCCATCTAGGCTTGGGCAGGTGACTGAGCCCCTCAGGACTTCCCTTAGGGAGAGCATTGTGCTAAGTGAACTAAGCCAGTCAGGGGAAGACAAGTCCCATCTGATTTCACTCAGACATGGAATCTAATGAACAAAATGAACTAACATCAAAATAGTGACAGACTCGCAGGCAGAGAGCATCCTGACAGATGCCCAAGGGTGGAGCGAGTGAGGGAAAAAGAAAAAAACAGCAGCTCATGTGCACGGACACAGTGTGGTGATTGCCGGCAGGGAGAGGTGAGGGCGCAGGAGGAAAGTACAGGCATAAATGGTGATGGACAGGGACTTGACTGGGGTGATGAACACACAATACAGTGCACAGATGAGGGTTATTCGAAGTCTGCACCTGAAAACTGTTAACCAGTGTCACCCCAGTAAATCCAATTAATGAATCAATTAGATCATCAGTAACGCAGGGGATAATAATAGTCTATCCCTGAGGGTTTTAGTGAGAATTAAATAAGGTTACTTAGCAAAGTTATTAGCACATATCAAATACTCCATAAATGTTAGCTCTTGTGAAAATTTTAATTATAAAGAAGAGTTTACCACCTATTTTCTCTTATAAGCACATGTCTTCATCTTCTTATGATATTCCAAACTTTTCATTTATTATTTCTGTTCTGCCAAGTTTTTAAAATTGCCAGATAGCAGGTTTTTAATTGGGAGGGACCCATAGAGCACCTCAGACGGCCTCTCCGTTTTCAGTAGGGAGAATAATGCCAAGGCAGCATGACTCAGCCATGGGTTCCCAGCATTCTGGAAGCCACATCAAAAAGAGATGAAAAACAATAAAATATAGAGTTTGTGGCAGGGGGGGGCTCCC
>NW_006284838.1:795284-798585 GCF_000327345.1 Myotis davidii | reverse complement strand
GGGTGCTCTCAGGAAGCTGGGGTAGGCCATCAATAGCCCGATGATGGACATGTGATTGCAGAGGGACACTGTCCCCAGGCCAACATTCAAGCCAGAGCCTTTGAACACGTGTGATGGTTCTGGCTGTGTCAGGGTCACAGGTAGGAGCTCCTGTATTCTGAGCCCATGGTTGCAAGGCCTTTACAGGACTGACTACACATCCATGCTACCCTCTCATTGGCACTTGAAAGCCTGGGGGAAAAGAAAGAAATGGCTTTGTGGGCAATGCTAACTATTGTACATTGAAGAAAGCTCTAGAAAGACAAGGCTCCGTCTGCCTGAGCATAAGCTCTTGGATTGATCCCTTTCCCACACCCTTTTTCTAAATTCTTCTACAGAAAGGAGAGCCACATGCAGCTGGTTTTGAAATATGCGCTGTGCTGCTTACTGGCCAGCCATCTAGGCTTGGGCAGGTGACTGAGCCCCTCAGGACTTCCCTTAGGGAGAGCATTGTGCTAAGTGAACTAAGCCAGTCAGGGGAAGACAAGTCCCATCTGATTTCACTCAGACATGGAATCTAATGAACAAAATGAACTAACATCAAAATAGTGACAGACTCGCAGGCAGAGAGCATCCTGACAGATGCCCAAGGGTGGAGCGAGTGAGGGAAAAAGAAAAAAACAGCAGCTCATGTGCACGGACACAGTGTGGTGATTGCCGGCAGGGAGAGGTGAGGGCGCAGGAGGAAAGTACAGGCATAAATGGTGATGGACAGGGACTTGACTGGGGTGATGAACACACAATACAGTGCACAGATGAGGGTTATTCGAAGTCTGCACCTGAAAACTGTTAACCAGTGTCACCCCAGTAAATCCAATTAATGAATCAATTAGATCATCAGTAACGCAGGGGATAATAATAGTCTATCCCTGAGGGTTTTAGTGAGAATTAAATAAGGTTACTTAGCAAAGTTATTAGCACATATCAAATACTCCATAAATGTTAGCTCTTGTGAAAATTTTAATTATAAAGAAGAGTTTACCACCTATTTTCTCTTATAAGCACATGTCTTCATCTTCTTATGATATTCCAAACTTTTCATTTATTATTTCTGTTCTGCCAAGTTTTTAAAATTGCCAGATAGCAGGTTTTTAATTGGGAGGGACCCATAGAGCACCTCAGACGGCCTCTCCGTTTTCAGTAGGGAGAATAATGCCAAGGCAGCATGACTCAGCCATGGGTTCCCAGCATTCTGGAAGCCACATCAAAAAGAGATGAAAAACAATAAAATATAGAGTTTGTGGCAGGTGAGGTCTCCCAGATTCTATTCCAGGTTCGTTGGTCCTGCCCAGAGCTTGTGTCATTGGACATATCACTCTCAACTTTCTGGGACTTAATTTCCTCAACTGTGAAATGCTAAGTCTGGATTTGACAATCTCTGGCTGAACGTGTGTGTGTGTGTGTGTGTGTGTGTGTTGATTTATCCAAATTGAAGTAACAGGTACACATGGATTTTGGTTTCTCCACTTATTATCATAAAGGAATTTCCAGACTCTATTTATGGTCCATTATAAAATGATATTTGTAGCATCTGAAGTTGTAATATAATAGAACTCATTACCAATAAAAGCTGCGTGAGGTCTGTTATTAGCAATGTGTGAGGTATGTTAAAGGCAGAGCCAGTCACTACTCAGTGCACTTGAGAAACTTCCTTCCTGGGCCCCGTGGGGTGCACTTGGTCGCCTGCGGGCTAGTGGACACACCAGCCGGTCTTCATCAGTGAGGAAGGGTCTGAGTTTTCAGAATGGCCTGAGATAAAGTGAGCTTGGCCATGGCTGTGAGCAAAGCTGCATTCAGTCACAGGCCAGCTGTGCCAAGCAGGCAATACAACTTCATCTTCCTGCCTGCAGTGTCCGCACAAGCTGGGATAGGCAGCGGCTGCTCCTGCAGGGCGAGTGCCCCCCAAGGTGACACCTTTGAGGGTGACATTACTTGGTTACATGAATGGATTGTGCCAAACACGTATGATTATTACCTTATAATCACATCTCTTTGTGTGGAAGGCAAAGGAACACGTGTGGTTTTCACCACTGTGTTCCTAGAGTAATTATGACCTTCACAGGAGAGTCAGTGTAGCTCTAAGCAGCCAGGGTGTTAATATAAGAGTCTGGGATCATTATTAGAACTGTGGCTGGAGGGCTGAGTTAAGACAGCTCAGCCCCAACAAGAACGCATTGCCTCCCTAGCCTGTTTGGCTCAGTGGATAGAGCATTGGCCTGCGGACTCAAGGGTCCCAGGTTCGATTCTGGTCAAGGGCATGTACCATGGTTGCGGGCACATCCCCAGTAGGGGGTGTGCAGGAGGCAGCTGATTGATGCTTCTCTCTTATTGATATTTCTGACTCTCTATCCCTCCCCCTTCCTCTCTATAAAAAATCAATAAAATATATTGAAAAAGAGAACACATTGCATATTTACTTTGAAGAAATATGGGAAGTGATTATTTAAAATACTATTATTAAAAACTTAGAAGGATGTACAAGACACTTCTGTAACTGTCATAAGTTTATAGAGAACAATACAGTTTGTTTTTTATATATTTTTATTGATTTCAGAGAGGAAGGGAGAGGGAAAGATAGAAACATCAATGATGACAGAGTCATTGATTGGCTTCCTCTTGCACACCCTTTACTGGGGATCAAGCCTGCAACCTGGGCATGTGCCTGTGACCAGAATCAAACCTGGGACCCTTCAGTCTGCAGGCTGATGCTCTACCCACTTCATCAAACCAGCGAGGGTGAGAACAATTCAAAGTTTTTATCACTACAGCAGTATTGAGGCTTTGGTGATGGTGATGCCTATATGTATTATCAGTCATACAATTATGTAAGGGATTCTCTCTGTCTCCTGATGAGATATACTTTACAACCAGTTCTTCTGAAAACCCTGGTGCACTCAGAGAAAAAGTGGGGACTAAGAAGTGTGCTGACCTGGATCCCAAACCAAACTCACGTGCTGTTTTTAAATGAGCAAACACTTTGCCTCGATGGACCTTTTGCTTTTCCCTGCTGGTAACAAAGGGGCTGGATAAGGAGCCACTGTAATTTACCACCCACTCTGGGCCCTGATGGAGCCTGATCCCCACTGCCCAGCCTGCTCCATTTGATCTGACATGAAAGGGGTGCGACTTCATTTCCTAAGGCGTTTACTTCTAAAAAGGAAAAGGTTGAACCCCCTGCCCATTTCCCATAACCTTGTTCCCTGTGGATGTTAGTCTGGAACTAGACCACTAGTTCCTTGTGGATAAGAACTCATGTGACCCG
>NW_006284838.1:784893-794457 GCF_000327345.1 Myotis davidii | reverse complement strand
ATGACATAAGCAGAAGCAAGAAATGGGTTTAAGGTGATCACTTTTAATTCTCCAGGGGAACTCTTAGCACACGCCATCAAACATCTGCCCCCATTTGCCAGGGGTGGGCAAACTTTTTGACTTGAGGGCCACAATGGGTTCTTAAACTGGACCGGAGGGCCGGAACAAAAGCATGGATGGAGTGTTTGCGTGAACTAATATAAATTCAAAGTAAACATCATTACATAAAAGGGTACGGTCTTTTTTTTTCAATAGTTTTATTCATTTCCAACGGGCCGGATCCGGCCCGAGGGCCGTAGTTTGCCCACAGCTGATCTAGGCTCAACCCTGGGTGGAAGTGTATCATGAGGCGGACCCTTGCATCCCACAGCCTTGGAGTTCCTGTTCTGTCTCACACCTGCCTGGGCACCACACACCCTTCAGATGGTTGCTGCCTTGTGCCTTCATTTACGAGCCTCCCGACAGCTTCACTGTTCTTTCAAGACTCAGCTCAGTGCCACTGCCGCCTCTGCTCAGCTCATGACAAAGAACATGTTGTCTTCTAACAGAGTCGGCCTGTTTACTTCAGGGACAGAAAGTAAACATCTTGCAAGCAGGGCGGCACCTAATGTGTCTTTCTGCTTCAACTTTCGGCTGAGTGGCTGCTTAATAATGAGTGTTGAATGAGTGAAACATTTATACAGCAACGATATCATTCCTCTTGGGGAGAGTCATTGTTGAAAAATGCCTTGATAAATAACAAACACTCCACTTTTTCTTGTGGGGGGAAAACCGATCTCCCCGCCATGTTTATTGTGGTCTGCAACAGAAAGTATTAGTGTGAGAAT
Organism: Myotis davidii; assembly: GCF_000327345.1. Lineage (NCBI taxonomy): Eukaryota > Metazoa > Chordata > Mammalia > Chiroptera > Vespertilionidae > Myotis > Myotis davidii. The sequence goes on along the minus strand of NW_006284838.1, from coordinate 793,630 downwards.
AAAAAATTCACCAAATATTATCATAGGAAACATCCCTTACTGCAGCCCAGCTGCGTGCGCGGCCACTTTAGGATAATGTGTTTAAAATGTTTTGCAAAATTGCAGCATCTGAAAGAGAGGCCCCGGTGAGCAGTGCGTGCAGGGCTGCGCCCGCGGCGCTGGGAGACCCTGGTCACATCTTTCCTGTCTGTACAGGCGGCAGCAGGTGGGCGCGGGGCAGCAGCAGGTGGGCGCGGAGCTGCTCCGTATGTGGATCAGACAATCGCTTTTCTAAAGGCTCTGAGAGGCAGGCTTACATTTTGTCTTCAGATCTTTATATGAAAATACCACTGTGGATAATGAGGCTGTTGTATGCATAATTTAACTTCAGGAAGCCTACATTTCACTGCAAGGCAAATTGGTACCTAGAGGCATGGAATTTGCTTTGGGATTTCAAGCCCTCCTCCAGTCTATTGTCCCTGGCTTGGTGTTGCTTTTCTTATAAAGCACACTCCCTGGTTCTTTGACCGCCTGCCTCAGAGACAGTAACCAGATCACCACAGCCTCCCGGTGTAATCGTGGCTGCAGAAGCCCGGCAGTGCCGGCTTGGACCACTTCTGGGAGCCCAGCTTGGAGTTTGGCACAGCCTCGCCCAGCAGTCCCAGGCAGGCTTCCTGATGACTCAGCTCCTTTGCCCAGCCACCTGCCTGCAGGAGCGGGTTGGGACCAGCTGAGCTTGCAGCTGCCCAGAGTGGGCGACACTGATGGAGTCCTCCTTGGCTGACTTCACAGCTCGATCTGTCAATCTGTTGGGAACAGACGGTTAGAGAACTGTCTGTCTGAGCTCCCTCCAAAGGATTTGGCTGCTTGGGCTGAGTCTTCATGGCAGACTGCTTCACACTTCGGTCTTCTCCGGGTGGAGGACATGGCTGCACGGGATTGCATGCCAGTTCAATTTTTTCAAAGCCTTTTAGAGTAGTGGTATGTGTCAATGGACCAAGAGCTCAGGGGAATGACCTGGCTATTGTCTTCTAATATTTCATTTGTCACGTGATAGACAGCGTGGTTTTGCCGAGAGGCCAGAGGGCTGTGCTAATTAATCCTAGTTTATCCAGAATGATCTCTTCCAAGTAGTGTTTTTTTATTTCACTAAGATAAACTTTGGAGACATAAAGACTTGCCAATATGTTCACTATAACCATATTAGGTGATTTTGGTATTTGGTAACAAGGCCAGTTTACAGACTACTAGGAAGCTCCTTCATGATGCTTAGTAAAGTACCTTAGTCATCTCAGTGTCATTAGGAGCCAGAGAGAATGGAGAGAGGGAATGGAAGAGAAAGGGAAGGCTACAGAGAAGTCATTTAAATTCAGTGGGAAACTGGAGGTCAGTCTTTATATCAAGAGATCTAAACCTGGGTTGAGACTCATTGGATATTTAGCAGGGTGAACTTGAGCAAGTCACTGCTTTGCTCTTTAAAATAAGAGCATTGGACTTGATCATTTACTGAGATCTCCTTTCAATCAAATAATCAGCAAGAATTTTAGTATTTTACGTGTCCCCTAGACACAGTGCTTGTGATTGTTTAATGTCTGACTGGGGTGTGTGGAAACGGGAGCAGGTCCTGGGCGCAAGAGGCTCAAGATGCCAGCATCCCTCAGATCAGCTGCCAGTCTTTGAATTCCTTCGATGCAGTAGGAACTATGGTGAGCACCTTACATACATCACCTTCATTATTCTTTAAAACCATTTATAAGCTGCTATCATTTCCCCTCTTTTATATTTGAGGAAATGAGTTAACTTGCTTCAACTCTGTCGGCTGAGATATGGGGCATCTGGAATTTGAATGTAGGACCTGCGTTTTGAATTCTGCTCGCTTCTACCCCTCTAACACCCCATTTGCTTACTTGTGACCCCAAAGTTTATAGGCTTGAGTAGAGGGTGATCCACTGGCCACATCCTTGACTCTCCCATAGATGCATGATATTAGGAGATATATGTCATGCATGGGTCATACATGACCTACTCAAGCCTACAGAGATGGCATGTTGCACCAAAAGACAGAGCATTTGAAAAGCAACAAGGACATGTCTGTTTCCTGATGATGGAGAAATGTTTCTCTGTCTAGTTAATGTGGATCTTCTTTTCTTGTCCCAAGACTTGACAGTCGTCTCCTTGTTGGGACAGCCACTAAGATCTGCTCCTGTTGCCAGACCTCCCGCGGCATACAAGTGTTGAGTTAGAGATTAATGGCATGACAATGCCAGTGACAGCTGTGACAGTGATATGTTGCCATGGTAGTAACGGCATTTCAAAAAGATAAAGATTTCCATCATCTTATAATATTTTAGTAACACATATTCTCCTCGCATACTAGAGAGGTTTTATTCTTCTAGGAATATGGGTGATAAATTGAATTCACTCTTATTATTATGATCTAATCCATATAATCATAATATAAATTGGAATGGTTTGCAGAAAATCACCTGTGTTGTGAAATGAGATGATGTAGTTATCTGATGCCTGTGATATGTCAGGCATTGCACTGGTTTATAATAGTGATAAAAATAACAAAAATATACATTGTAATTTTTTTCCTCTCATCACACATGCAGTATTGGACTGGATGGTTGGTGGACCCTTGGATGATGAAGAATGTGTAAGCAGGTGTTGTGATTTCCATAAAATTCTGACAACTTGAGATGAAACAAATACATATGGAAAGAAGTCAGGGAGATTGAAATACAAGTAGCTATATTACCTAGTTAGTTCTGGCTTTCTGATAGTTTTCACTAGATTTTATTAAAGAGTTTGGGTTTTCCATTGGCATTTTCGTTTGCTTTGCAGACATTTAAAGTTAGGTACTTCTGATATTCTTGGTATATATAACCATTGTTAACTTTCTTTGTGGCTCTCTGTGAATTTATAAATTTAGGACACTCAGCTAAAATATAGATAAGTTATTAATTTCTGAGAGCTTGTATGTTTCCTTATGAAAGTGGGACTCTGAGCAAGGCAAATGTGCTTTTGAATTGCAATCTGCAGAGAAAAGTGTTTATTATATTTACTAGATGCCTGGTGCATGAAATTCGTGTACTAGGGGTGGGAAGGTGGTCAGCCCGACTTAAGCCCTCTCGTAGTCCGGGACCCCTCAGGGATATCCAACTGCTGGCTTGTGGCTGGATAGCCTTCTGCTGCTGTACAGCCTGCTGCTTGAGCTTCAGCAGCTGCTGCATGTGCATGGGCTGGGCCACCAGGGTCTGTCCTGTGAGCACCATGGAGTGGGTGAGTCAAGCGCAGAGGCAGGCTCACCCTGAGTTCCCTGCACTTCTCTGAGTCACTGAGTAGTTCAGACTGACTGCCTTCTACAGAGAAAGGCAGTGGATCGGGCCTAAGCCAGTAATTGGATAGCCCTCTCGCAGTTCAAGACACCTCGGGATGTAGCAGTGCACCAAGCAGCAGATGGCCAGGGAGGAGCCCAAATTGGAGCCCAGTGCTTATCCCGGCCTGCTGGGCCTGCTACCACCACTCAGTAGTGCTGCTGCGGAGTCAGGAGAGGCCCCCGCCATGGCAGCTGCACTCGCCAGCCATGAGCCTGGCTTCTGGGTGAGCAGCGCTCTCCCTGTGGGAGCACACTGACCACAAGGGGGCAGCTCTTGCATTGAGTGTCTGCCCCCTGGTTGTCAGTGCACATCATAGCGATTGGTCATTCTGCCATAATAGTCGCTTAGGCTTTTATTATATTGATTGTATGCCATGCAATGCTATTATACAAAACTAGAGGCCGGGTACATGGATTCGTGTACCAGTGGGGTCCCTTGGCTTGGCCTGCAGGGATCGGCCTAAACTGGCCCGGTGCATGGATTCGGCTAGGGCAGCCATGGGCAAACTATGGCCCGTGGGCCGGATCCGGCCCGTTTGAAAAGAATAAAACTAAAAAAAAAAAAAAAAAGAGAGACCGTACCCTTTTATGTAATGATGTTTACTTTGAATTTATATTAGTTCACACAAACACTCCATCCATGCTTTTGTTCCGGCCCTCTGGTCCAGTTTAAGAACCCATTGTGGCCCTCGAGTCAAAAAGTTTGCCCACCCCTGGTCTAGGGTGTGTTGGGCTCGTCTCACCCAGTCCTGATAGGCTGGGCCCCAGCAGCAAGCTAACCTACGGGTCAGAGCTTCTTCCCCTGGTGATCAGTGCACATCACAGTGACTGGTCGAACAGTCAAATGAACGGTTGGACACTTAGCATATTAGGCTTTTATTATAGAGGATAACTTACATTTGATGCTGTTTGGTATGATAACTTCTACAATGTATAGAATTGTACAAATCATAATCATTTAAAATAGTCTCTTTTTCCAATACTTAGAAAAAACTGCTCTTTTTGGAACACTTTTATTCAGAGACTTCTGATTAATACTATGATGATCATGAAGAAAAAGAAGCAGAAGGAGGAGTGCCATGTCTTTGTAATTAAAATAAAATGAGGAACACTGGGAAATATATTCTGAATGCCCTAAAAGAGTTTATTTACTCTCCATCTCTAAATGATGACAGTGTTGCTTTTAACATTTAATGACCTATGTTTCCAATTTTCTCTTTTTAACATAGTTCATCCAAACATGTATACACAATTGGCATAACCACCTCTGATCTCACTATGATAGAAACTATGTGCTTCATATAGTGACTGTGTTTTTTAAAATTCAAAATGGCCTGAAATCACGACTCAGAAGCAGGGTAGGCTAGCATCTCAGTAGTGCTGGGCAGGGTGGGGCTTCATTATGATTCAAGAAACATAAACTGAAATGGTCACATAGATTTTCATTTTAACATGTTAACATGGTGACTTACATGAGTGGATTTTGGAATGTGAAACAAATCTTGCAACCCTGGGGTAACACTCACTTGGCAATGAGGTATTGTACTTTTTACACGTGTTGGATTGCATTTGCTAAAATTGTGCTACAAGTTATTGCTTCTGTGTTTATGAAGAATATCGGTATGTATTTTTCCTGATATTCTTTGCTTCCTTTTGGTATTGAGGGAATGTTAGCCTCCAAAAAGAGTACAGGGAGGTATGTTCCCTCTTCTTCAATTTTTTGGAAAAGTGTGTGTAGAATTGGTATTATTTATTTCTTAAATGTATTGTAGAATTACCTAGTGAAGTCATCTGGGATGAAAACCTCTGTGGTAAAGTTTTGACTACAATTCAAATTATTAATATAGATAATACAAATAATTATCTACAGGGCAATTAAAGTTATTTTTTTGATGAGCTTTGAGAGTTTGTGTCTTTCAAGGAATTTATTAATTTCATCAGAATATTTAATCTATTGACATGAAGTTGTTCATAATATTTCCTTATTTTTCTTCTAATATCTCTAAAATCTACAGTGATTTCATTTCTCTCATTTCTGATATTAGTCATTGGTATCTTTTTTATTTTTTTCTCTCTCAGTAGAAATTAGTAAATTTTATTGTTTTTAAGGAATCAACTTTTAGTTTTATCGATTTTCTCCTTTTCTTATTTTATTGATTTAGATCTAACCATTATTATTTCTTTTGTTTATTTATTTTATTTTATTGATTTTTCTTTTTAAAAAAATATTTTTATTGATTTCAGAGAGGAAGGGAGAGGGATAGACATAAATGATGAGAGAGAATCATCAATTGGCTACCTCCTGTATGCCCACACTGGGAATCAAGCCCACAACTTGGGCATGTGCCCTGACCAGGAATTGAACCATGACCTCCTGGTCCATAGGTTGATGATCAACCACTGAGCCACACCAGCAGGGCTGATTTTTCTTTTGTTGTGTGTGTGAAAACTAAGATTATTAATCTGAGGACTTTATTATTTTCTAATAGAGTATTCCAGTGCTATAAATTTTCCTCAAAGTGCTATATTAGCTACATCACACAAATTTGTATATGCTTTGCTTTTATTTTCATTCAATTGAATATTCTATTTTTTTCTTTGCTGAATTGGTTATTTGTAAGTGTACATTTGGCTTTCAAATACTGGAGAAGTTTCCAAATGCCATTTTGTTATTGATTTCCACACCTTAATTTCATTGTGGTTAGAAAGGATATATTATATGAGTTAAAATCCTTTTAAATATATTAAGATTTGTTTTATTATCTAGAATACGGTCTATCCTGGTAAATATGCCATGCACACTAGTAAAGAATTATTATTTGCTCTCCTTGGACACAGTGTTATATAACTGCCAAGTTGATTGATACTGTTGTTCAACTCTTCTATATTTTTATTGATTTGATGTCTTCATGATCTATCAGTTATTGAGGGCAAGGGTTTGAAAAATTTTAAATTTGAATTTGTCTAGTTTTCCTTATGGTTCTATTATTTTTGTTTCATGCGTTTTGAAGGTGTATAATTAGTTGCATATGCACTTATGATTTTTATAGATTCTTGCAAGTTGAGCCACTACTTATTGTTCTGTAATATCCCTTTTTATCTCTTGGGGTGTTTTTTTTTGTTTTTTTGGTTATGAAGTCCACTTGTCTGACTTTAATATAACTACTCCAGTTTTCTTTTCTTTATGTTTGTGTGATCTATTTTTCTCTACCCATTTATTTTTAACTTATTTATAAATTTTATATATAAAGTGAGTTTGTTATAGGCAGTGTAAAATGGGTCTTGCCTATTTTCCAATCTGATAATCTCTGCCTTTTAATTTACGTTTGTATATTTGTTATTGTCTTATTACCTTTAGCTTCTTGCTTCATTAACTTTATGGTTGCCTTACCATTACTCTGTGGTATGTAGTATATATATCTTTATCTACTTATAAGTGATAATTATACCACTTTACCCATAGTATAAGGACTGCACACAGCGCACTTCTGTTTCTCTTCTTAACCTTTGTACTACAGTTATCAGACATTTTATTTCCAGACATGCTACAAAACTCACAATACTTTGTTGTTTTTACTTTAAACAGTTGGTTATATTTTGAAGTATTTAAAGAGAAAAAAAGTATTTGTATTTACCCATGTAATTACCATTTCCAGTGGCCCATATTTCTTTATGTAGATCCGGGTTTCTGACTGGTATTTTATTCTGCCTTAAGAACATTAGTTATTATGTCTTAAGATGCAACTCTGCAAATACTGTATGTATGTCTGAAAATGGCCTTATTTTACCTCTGTTTCAAAAAAATATTTTTTTTCTGGGTAAAGAATTCCAGATTAACTAGTTTCGCTTGTTTGTCTTTACTTTCATTGTTCCCTATCAGTTCCTTAAAGATCTACTTTACTCATATCATAATTGCAATGTCTGTGACATAAATCCTGCTGTCATTCCTATCTTTGTCCTTTGGTGTATAACATATTTTCCCACTGGCCATTTATAAAAGTTTCTATTTCTTGCTAGTTTTGTTGAAAGCTAATTATTATGTGCTTTTATATAGTTTTCTTCATCTTTTTCTTATGCTTGAGATTTGTTATGCTTGTTGATTTTATGGGTTTATCCTTTTCATCAATTTAAAAAAAATTTTAACCTTTCTCTTTTTTGGAAACTATAATTAATTCCACATTTTTTGTAATCCTGATATGCAACTCTAAATGGCCCCACTTTACTGATACTTGGTTCTTTTCTTTGTAAAAATATTTTTGTTGTTGTTTTTGATCGTTTCTGTTGCTCTTCAGGTACTTACTCTTTTCTTCTGCATTATCTAATACATCTACACTTCTACCCACTGGGTTTATTATCACAGGCATTATGACTTAATCTCATTTGTTTTATGCCTCTCAGGGATCACTTTTCTTCTTTGTCAGATATCTAAAGTCCTGATCAACATTATTTACACATTTTACTTTTTTAAAAAGGTATCTTAGGCAGAAGGGAAAAATCTGTTTCATGTTACTGGAATTTGGCCTGGATTAAAAAAAATCTCTCATCACATTTAATATTTTTGCCAAATGACTTAAACTCTCTAGCTGTTAATTTTATTTTTTTTAATTTTATTTTTTAAATTAGTGATACAAAGGTTAGACCTACCTCAAAGAATTGCTTAAAGGTATAACTTACTATATTAGGTGATACATATTAATTAGAAAGGAATGCTATTATTATTTTTTGTTTTGTTTTTTCAAGTAAAGTTTATATTCAATATTATTTTGAATTAGCTTCATGTGTACAGCATGGTAGTTAGATAACCATATACTTTACATAGTGTTCTCGATATTTCTAGCACCAACCTGGCACCATACATAGCTATTACAATGTCGTTTGCTTTATTCTGTATGCTGTACTTTACATCCTCATGACTTTTTTGTAATCAATTTGTACTTCTTACTCCCTTCCCCTTTCTCACCCAGCCCACCAATCCTTCTCCATGCTGGCAACCACCAGTCTTCTCTCTATGAGTTCGGTTCAGTTTTGTTTGTTCATTTATTTTGTTTTTTAGTTTCCACATATCAGTGAAATCATATGCTATTTGCTTTTCTCTCATTGACTTATTTCATTTAACATAATAACCACCAGATCAGTGGTTCTCAACCTGTGGGTCGCGAGCCTTTGGGGGTCGAACGACCCTTTCACAAGGGTCACCTAAGACCATCAGAAAACACATATATAATTACATATTGTTTTTATGATTAATCACTATGCTTTAATTATGTTCAACTTGTAACAATGAAAATACATCCTGCATATCAGATATTTACATGATGATTCATAACAGTAGCAAAATTACAGTTATGAAGTAGCAACGAAAATAATTTTATGGCT
>NW_006284838.1:779081-784422 GCF_000327345.1 Myotis davidii | reverse complement strand
CTGGCTTTATCTCCTTTCTTTTTGTTCACATGATGGCTGCTGTTTACCAGGCGTGTTCTCTGACATATAGGACATGCGAACCATCATGTGGTATGCGGGTCAACTGGGGCTGCCATCACTAAATTCCATAGACTGGGTGGCTCACACAGCAGAAATGTGTTTTCTCACACTTCTGGGGGCTGGAAGTCCAAAATCAAGGTGTTGACAAGTTTGGTTTCTCCAGACGCCTCTCTTGGAGCTGGCCACCTTCTTGCTATGTGCTCACATGCCCATCATCTGTGTGTGCACTTGTAAGGTCTCTTCTTCTTACAAGGGCAGCCATGCTATCGGCATAGGGACTTACCCTATGACCTCATGTGGCCTTAATTACCTCTTCAGAGGCCCTATCGTCAGATATATTCACATAGGAGCATCAACCTATGAATTTTGAGGGGAACACATGTAAGTCCAGAACATGGTAAAAGGAATAGATCTTGGTAACAGCTTCTTTCTTGTGAACAATGATGCCATATCATGTTTACGGGAGTTAGCACTCTGGCTCTGAACTTGAGGAAGAGGATATTAACTAGAAGAATAGTCAGTATCTTCACTGGAATTTTGGACCAGGATCCCGTTTGAATATTAATGTGGGTGGCCTTCAGCCATATCCCTCAGCGACTGGGGTAGCATTCTAGACACAGGAGTTAAATCCACGTTTTTTACTTCGTTGGCCAACGTCTCTCCAATTTATGACTGTAGAGCAGCGGTTCCCAACCTGTGGGTCGTGACCCCTTTGGCAGTCGAACGACCCTTTCACAGGGGTCGCCTAAGACCATCCTGCATATCAGATATTTACATTACGATTCATAACAGTAGCAACATTACAGTTATGAAGTAGCAACTATAATTTTATGGTTGGGTCACAACATGAGGAACTGTATTTAAAGGGCCAGAAGGTTGACAAACACTGCTGTAGAGGAAGGTGGTTTACAGACCACCACACCTTCGCACTCTCATCAAGTGTCGCTCAATGGCTGCTCATCTCACCATGAACAGAGGCCCGGGGGCCTGTAACTTGCCTTGGAGTGACTTTTGGAAGCTGCACCGTGTGATTCTCACATAGACCTTCCATAGTGCCTGGCACGTCATCACTCAATAAAATCCTTTGAGTAAATGAAAGAACAGATGACACTTATTCAAGTGCCGGTGCCAGAGGAGAATATGTGAGAGCATGCTAGAATTTGATGAGCCAGGAGTTTAAGCTGGAATGTATTTATCCTTGAGGAGTGCTTTAGCGCTGAGTATTTTTGGAATTCTACAGATTCTGTTGTTGGCACTTGTTTGTAGTGCTTTTTTGTAACCGATCCATTTTAAGAAATGAAAGAAAGTCCAAGCAGACTGAACATTTGAGCCATTTTCCACAGTTTCCCTGTCCCAAGAAGCATATGTGCAGAGCAGAGTCAAGGATTAGGCAGCTGGGCAGCTGGGGACCGCGCAGTCTCAGAGACGCTGTTGCAGGAGCAGGAGAGGAAATGCCAGCTCTCTCCCTTCGTGCTGGGGTATTTTTAGAGTGGCTTCTTTTCTTCTTGGCTCGTATCTGGGTGCTGCTTTATTGAGGAGCTGCACTCTACTGAAAAACAAGCTTTTTTCAAAAAATAGAATAATTCCTTTAAGAGAAGAATTTATGTTAATTCTATATCCATCCTGCTTTCCAAAAAAAGTGTCACCTTTTGCTGGGAATTTCATTAATTAATATTCCTATTGCAAAGTTTTTTTCTTTCTTTGGTCTCAATCACTTACAGTAAAATTAAGTGATTGCTAAGTGTTGTTCTTTGTTTTTGTTTGTTTGTTTTTAGTAAGAATGACTCAAATTACATTTTAGGAGTATAATATTAGTTTTGGACAGATTGAAGGAGAGGACATCCTGAACAGAAAATGGAGAATTTATAACACGCATTTCTAGAGCAACAGCAAGGTCATTTTTAGATCTCTTCTCCTATCAAGAGTGATTCTAAAGAATGAGACAATGGATTGACCACTTAGACTAATCTGTCTCATTCCTTCACAGTAGCCCCCCAGGCACATGATGTTTCTGGTTCTAAAACCGAATGTCTGATGTGTTTTCACCTTGGCAGTGGTACTTAGATCCTCTTTCAAATCGTTCATTATGTGTCAGGAGGTGAACTCGACTCCTGGAAGCCAAGAGTGATGGCCAGGGTAGCCTGGCTGTGGGCCACCCACTCCGGGGAGCCGTGCTCTGGCTTCAGGCCCTGTGTGTCCCGGCTTCTACAGCCCTGGGCCCCACCCACAGCTCTTTGTCCTGACCCACCCCACACCTGGCCCCTGGAGTCTGCCCCAGGTACGGCCTCCTCGGTGTCCTGTCATTCTCTTTCTGCCACTTGCCTGTTGACATTTCTTCACAGCTAGGAACATTTTGGTTACAATTATTTTTCATATATGAGGTTTCTTCCTAAATATGTGTCTGTTGTGAGCAACACGTTAATAGGAAAGTGCAGTTCTTGTCCTGGACTAACATAGTTTATATTTTATTTCATAAGAGTAAGTGGTACCTGTAAAGAAAAATCTGAAAATTATGAAAACAAAATTGGAAGAGAAGGGTCATGTACAATTATGTTTAGTCATACAAAACTTTTTCACTGTTGTTACCATTTTGCGATATTTTTCAGTCGTGTCTGTGATCTACACCTTAATTTTTCATAGTTATGATTACATAATTCACTTCTGTGTTTTATTTATTTAACATTATATTATAATCAAGCTTATAATCAGGTCAACAGATGCTCCATATACATAATTTTTCATAACTGCATAAAATCCCACTGTGTGACTTCAATAGAATTTATTTAACCATTTTATTATTTGAAATGTGTGTGGTTTTAATGCTTCCATTCATATAGGTCACTAGAGGCCCTTGGCATGGCCAGTGGGGATTAGCCGAAACTGGCAGTCCTACTTGCCCAGAGGGATGCAGTAGTGCGCGAAGCGGCAGGTGGCCTGGGAAGAGCCCAAGCCCAGGCTGGGTGCCCAGTGCTCCGGCTCTCGAGATGGGCGCTCCCGCTGTGGGAGTGCACTGACCACCAGGGAGCAGCTCCTGCATTGAGCGTCTGTCCCCTGGTGGGCAGTGCACATCATGGCTACCAGTTATCTGGTCTACTGGTCGCTTAGGCTTTTATATACCTAGATAAGGAAATATATATCTTTGAACAATATATTTTTGCCATATTTAGCATACTTTTCTTTAGGGAGAATCTATGTAGAATTACTGGGTCAAAAACGAGAAACATTTTGAAACCTTTCCATAAACAATGGTTTTCTAATCTGTTGTCCTGTCACTGGTGACAGACCTAGACTAGGGCCTCTCTTCCTATACAGTTATAAATTTACACCAACTTGACCTCTGAAGGATAATACGCATTGGGGGCTTTAGCAGGATGCATATTGTTATTGAAATGACATTGCTGGTGACCTCAGCTGATATGATTGAGTAAATGATTCTGTTGCCACTCCTCCACTTAACATCCCGGCTCTCATCATGCACCAGTCCAATCCGTGCTTCTTACTGAACAGCATTCCAAGCTTGTCTCCTAGCTTTTGAGTTTACTGCAGAGTAATCTCATTATCTGCAGTGAGCAGACTTGTACAACAGAATCGGAGTCAACTGTATTCCCACGGCTCTAAAACGGGGCCCCTTCCCATTTATTGCCATCCCGGGATGTACCTCTGCCCCAGGGCAGCCGTGGCAAAGCCCTTCCGCTGTCGCCTGGCCCAGGAGCACCTGCTGGGCCTGGGCCCTTTGCTCAGGCTTTGCTCTCCTTTCACGTGTCCCTCTTTCTCTTCTTACTTTTGTTCTGGCGCTCGTGCAAGTCGAGATGATTTTATAGATAGCTCCCTGAGCTTTTCCTACAAAAGGAGCCATTTCCAGGTTGAGTGCTATTTTTACCATCTCTGAATGATGTGGAAGGCTTTGGTTCCCTGCTACTTTCTAGACCACACTATTAGCCGTCTCCTACGCTGTGGGCCCAGGACTTTGATTTTAGCTTAACATTTCCTAAGCGACGCTGCTGTGGCATTGCCGCTGCAGGAGGATCCAGGAACAGAGGTGGCCGTGGTCAAGAAGCTGCGAAACCTGCTTCCTCAGTTCTCTCCTCCAGATTTGCGTTCACATCGCCATATCTGAAAGGTTGCAGGCAGCAGAAAGGAATAAAATATTTCAACCTGGCCGTTCTGCACCAGTGACCTGTTTATTTTTTCCAAATCTTTCTTTCTTTTCTTTTTTTTTTTTTTATAGCTACAGCTATTTTTTTTCTTACAGTCTTTTAGGGAAAAGCTACTTTGACCATTTGATCTGTTTATGGAAGTGGCTGGAAACAAATGCTTTCCAGGATTGGAGATAGGTTGTGCCCATCTGCTGGTCAGCACTCTCAGACCATGACCGTGTTTGGACAATATCATCTGCATACAGTGCCCACAGGCTGCAGTGCAGGAGGGTGTAGCTGAGCACAGGGAGGATGCATGAGCGGGGACAGAGAGGACAGGGCCTGTGACCTCCATGCTGGAGGACCAGTGAGCACCGACGGCAGAGAAGTGCTCCAGCTTCCCAGGCAACTGTCTGCCCACTGCTAGGGATGCTTGACATTTGCTTGAACAGAACAATGTTCCTCTAAAGTTGTTTGTCACGCAGATGGGATCATGAGGGTGCTTTAACTACTAAGAGGGATCATTGATTTCTTCGGAGCCACCGTGCTCCTCCTTTCACAGCTGGGAAACTGTTTTGCTGCGAAATAGACTTTCAGTTGGATGTGCAATTAATCAGTTTTCACAGCTCTAATTTTTGACTAAGACGCTGTGTCCGTGTGTTTGGTACATGCTGTGTTTGAGCCTGGACACCTACGCCTTGCATTTGTGTAGCATCGCGACACTACCACCTGGCTCTCAAATGCCACCGGGAACAAGGAGAATGGGGAGCCGACAGTTTCTCTTCTGCCCCTGTGTGGCCCTTCCTCGCCGCTTCAGTCCAGGGGTGAGCTCTAGCAGGCTGACATCTGGGAGACACCTCAATGGCTGTCTAATGCAGACCCTCTACCCAAATGATAAATCCTCTCTAATATCCATGATTAGGGCCAGCACGACCTATGTCTGCATGCAAATTGGTAATATGCAAATTATGATCCATATGATCCATAATTGGGTGGGGGTCCACCACAGTACAAGGAAGCCCAGTGTTTTAGTTTGAATCCTATTCAGGCTTTGTGGAAGTTTTTCTTTTCTGGATAAGCCAAAAAAAGGCAGATTCCAAATTGCTTTATCCCTAAATAGGCTTGAGATTCACATCACAGGGAGC
>NW_006284838.1:771312-778989 GCF_000327345.1 Myotis davidii | reverse complement strand
TATATGCAATATCCTTACCCTAACAATAGCAACAAAAGAATATTTCTATCCTCCTATAGGCAATCATGCAGAAAGGATCAACAATCACATTCTTTAGCATAAGTGTTCATCTTTTGAAAATCCTACTGGCATACGGGAAACAGTCTGTTTACAAAGAAGCCTTCAGTTTTGGTGTCACGTGTAATGGGAAGAGCATACTCCATTTATTGATGGGGCTGTATTTCTGCCTTGGCTTCTGGATTAGGTTAGATGGCATGTGGCGGGAGGGGGAGAAGATGAGTGAATCATGCTCCTGCCCTCAAGGAGCGCGCGGTCTCCCTGTGCAGGGCCACTGCAGGAGGATCCAGGAACAGAGGTGGCCGTGGTCAAGAAGCTGCGAAACCTGCTTCCTCAGTTCTCTCCTCCAGATTTGCGTTCACATCGCCATATCTGAATGGTTACAGGCAGCAGAAAGGAATAAAATATTTCAACCTGGCCGTTCTGCACCAGTGACCTGTTTATTTTTTCCAAATCTTTCTTTCTTTTCTTTTTTTTTTTTTTTATAGCTACAGCTATTTTTTTTCTTACAGTCTTTTAGGGAAAAGCTGCTTTGACCATTTGATCTGTTTATGGAAGTGGCTGGAAACAAATGCTTTCCAGGATTGGAGATAGGTTGTGCCCATCTGCTGGTCAGCACTCTCAGAACCCATGACCGTTTGGACAATATCATCTGCATACAGTGCCCACAGGCTGCAGTGCAGGAGGGTGTAGCTGAGCACAGGGAGGATGCATGAGCGGGGACAGAGAGGACAGGGCCTGTGACCTCCATGCTGGAGGACCAGTGAGCACCGACGGCAGAGAAGTGCTCCAGCTTCCCGGGCAACTGTCTGCCCACTGCTAGGGATGCTTGACATTTGCTTGAACAGAACAATGTTCCTCTAAAGTTGTTTGTCACGCAGATGGGATCATGAGGGTGCTTTAACTACTAAGAGGGATCATTGATTTCTTCAGAGCCACCGTGCTCCTCCTTTCACAGCTGGGAAACTGTTTTGCTGCGAAATAGACTTTCAGTTGGATGTGCAATTAATCAGTTTTCACAGCTCTAATTTTTGACTAAGACGCTGTGTCCGTGTGTTTGGTACATGCTGTGTTTGAGCCTGGACACCTACGCCTTGCATTTGTGTAGCATCGCGACACTACCACCTGGCTCTCAAATGCCACCGGGAACAAGGAGAATGGGGAGCCGACAGTTTCTCTTCTGCCCCTGTGTGGCCCTTCCTCGCCGCTTCAGTCCAGGGGTGAGCTCTAGCAGGCTGACATCTGGGAGACACCTCAATGGCTGTCTAATGCAGACCCTCTACCCAAATGATAAATCCTCTCTAATATCCATGATTAGGGCCAGCACGACCTATGTCTGCATGCAAATTGGTAATATGCAAATTATGATCCATATGATCCATAATTGGGTGGGGGTCCACCACAGTACAAGGAAGCCCAGTGTTTTAGTTTGAATCCTATTCAGGCTTTGTGGAAGTTTTTCTTTTCTGGATAAGCCAAAAAAAGGCAGATTCCAAATTGCTTTATCCCTAAATAGGCTTGAGATTCACATCACAGGGACCATCAGTTCTTTTCTTATCTCTGGTGGCTCTGATGTGATCAATTTGTAATGTTTTGTTCCTGGATGCTTGGGAAGGTCATATATAAAACAGAATCGGACTTTTGTGATCTAACACAATCTGCTAAAACATCATCTCTTGAGACAACGTTAAATTAGAGGGCTATGCATGTCTTCCCATGAATGAGAAACACCCACAAAAATAGCAGGCACTCGGGACAGAGAGTGATGATCTTTGTAATAAAGACAGCAGCCAGATGCTGAGGAAGCAGGGAGGAGGCCACGGCTGATGCCAGGTGGGAGGATTGGGGAAAAGTGCACACCTGAGCTGACTCTGAGATGTGCGTGGGAAAATGGATGGGATTTCAAGAGTCAGAGCTTCCTGGCAGAGAATTGCAACCCAGAGGCATGTCCCTAGAGCAGTGATGGCGAACCTATGACACGCATGTCAGAGGTGACACGCAAACTCATTTTTTGGTTGATTTTTCTTTGTTAAATGGCATTTAAATATATAAAATAAATATCAAAAATATAAATCTTTGTTTTACTATGGTTGCAAATATCAAAAATTTCTCTATGTGACACGGCACCAGAGTTAAGTTAGGGTTTTTCAAAATGCTGACATGCTGAGCTCAAAAGGTTCACCATCACTGCCATAGAGCATCTCTCCATGCGGGAGGAGGGAGCTTTCAAATCTGCAGCCAACATTCTCCAAGGATGTTTTTGCTTGCACTGAGTCTGACCACTGTATCCAGAGCTGGGGCTTGGGGGACTCGTGTGCTTATTTTGCCACGGGATAGTTTTAAGTAAATATCTCATAACTTAGCAATTTGAGTTCCTGGGATCCTGCACCTGCTTGGAATATCTGGGGGTTGGCCTCCCTGGTTCTTGTTTACCCCCGGATTTGTGGATTGGTTTTTAATCTGAGGTGGGGTCTGTGTCCACCTCTCTTCCCCTTTTGGAACAGTGCCTTGCCCCAGACAGGGAGGGGGGAGAGCAGCACGCTTTGGGATGGTTCCAGTCATCCTGCCTGGCTGACACCACTAGCAGCAGAAGGGAACGGGGGGATAGACCTTCCACTGGGGGGGGGCGCAAACCAGAGTTTCCCAGTGGCCAGATGTATAAATACTGGCCACGGTTTCTCCATAGGGACGTTCTCAGTGGTCATTCAAATTCATTCATTATTTTTCCTCCAAAGCATGGAAGCAGTGCATGCTGTATATCAAAGTTCCCAGTCTGCTGAAAGGGAGAGAGAGATGTAAACTAGCATTTACTGTGCAGTGGGAGGAGGGAATGGCCAGGGCCACGAAGAATGCTGTCTCTTCCCGGGCAGATGAGAGAGGCTGCAGATAATTAAATAATAGCTCAAGAAGTTGTGGTCTGAGCCAGGCCAGAGTTGGGGTTGGGTGGTAAAGGAAGGAGGCTCTTTTTAAAATAATTTTGGGTTCCTGGTGAGTGATTTTGCAAAGAAAATAGCACATTCATTTACCTTATTAACTCTACTTTGCAGTTAATTATACCGAATGACCTTGAGGATGTGTCAGTGTTTGATACGCAATATGAGACGGACACCAGTAACCCTGACACACGGTTGTTTGCTGCAGCAGATATGAAGACAGGGGTGTCTATTCCAGTAGTGATATCCATCCAACCTCACTAGATCTTGGACATTTTTCAGTTGTCTAATGGAGTAATATCAATTTCTAATATAACTCTCAGTAAAATTAATTCAAGCCTACTTTATATGAAAGTATATATTTTGAAAGGACACAACCAACAACTCCAATAAAAATAAAGTGATGTCAGAGCTCTAAGGAAGAGCTAACACGGGCTGAACCGGCACCATGTGTTTCTTAGTTTACTGAGTCCTCATCAAAACGTAGCTATTGACTGCTCACATTTCATACTTCATGACTTCCCCTTCCAATTGAACTGCAGTTTTTTCCTGATAATCAGTCCAGTCTCTAGTTAAGTCATGTGATACGAGTTTATGCAAGACTGTCTAGATATGGGGCCTAAAATCCCAGTGGCCACCTGTGAGGAGGGACCCAGCCATGGACTGCTGAGCAGAAAGTCCTCATGACCCATTAAGCCATGGAGTTAGACAGCGCAGCACTGCCTCCTGTTAAGTGAGACAATGCCATCTTCCTAGTGATGGAAGCCATTTTGAGTAGAGTTTTCTTACTCTCAGCCAAAATCACTGTAATTTACCAAGTGAGGCAATCTAGTTATCCCCATTTTCAGCTAAGGAAACTGAGGATTAAAGAAGTTAAGTATGATCTTGACCGATTCAAGATCATACAGTGACTTAAATATCATAACTGGGATCAAACTTAAGCCTGTCTTACTCCAGGACCTACTGCTCAGTGTTTGGCTGTCCCTCTCTTGCACGTGTATATTTATTTGAAATATGTAACACCAAAGCCCTTAAGCCAATGTCAGACATGTCAAATAGTTCAGATATGTCAAATGTATAATTTATAAGTAAGCCGCCCCCTGACCTTTAGCTCAGGAGTTGGCTACTTTTCTGTCAAGGGCCAGATAGTAAATGTTTGGGGCTTTGTGAGCCCTGTGGTCTCTGTTACAACCACAAGTAATTGTGGCTTCAAAGCAGCCACAGACATGCACAAAGGAATGAACTTAGCTGTGCTCCCATCTAGTTTTATTTACAAAACAAAATACAGTGGGGCCTTGACTTACAAGTGTCCTGACTAACGAGTTTTTTGAGATACCAGCTGTCTCTGGGCCAATTTTTTGCATTGAGTTGACAGAGTAATTTGAGTTAACGAGCTCCTTAACGAGCTTGGTCTCAGAATGAATTAAACTCGTAAGTCAAGGCCCCGCTGTACAGTTCAGAATTGGCCTGTGGGCTAGAGTTTCCTCACCCTGGGCTCTAGGAATGAAATTTAATTTTTGGTTAAGGCTCACAACTAGGATGGATAAGGGTGCGTATAAAAGTGGATGCTCCCAGGTGTCTACAAGAAAAAGTCATACCAAGGAAGAGCAGAGGTTACAGAGTCCCGGAGTCAGGGGGGACAGAGGATCTTCTCCGGTTGCCAAAACCTAAGGTGTGAAGAGGGTGGTTCTGTTCCGTTCCTACTTCGTAGTGCTGATGGCACAGCTTATATTAGGGCAGAGAGAAGGGGATCTGAGGACTCTCACCATCAGAGAAGCAAAATCTGGAGGATTGCTAGCCTCTTATCTGCAACTTAATTAGAATTTCTGTTAAAAATTCCAAATTGTCGCCCAGCCTGCATGGCTCAATGGTTGAACATCGACTTATGATGAACCAGGAGGTCACAGTTCGATTCCCAGTCAGGGCCTATGCCCAGGTTGTGAGGTGTGCAGGAGGCAGGCTACTAATGATTCTCTCTCATCATTGATGTTTCTAACTCTCTCTCCTTCTTCCTTCGTCTCTGAAGTCAATAAAAATATATTTTATAATTCCAAATTGTCTCATCACTACTTTCAAAAACCACTGTCTTTTCTAATAGTTATATTATTAAATGAACCACAGGCACTTTAATACATAGCAGCTCTTTCTGCAAATGAAGAGACACTGAAAATATAAAAGAGCATATAGAAAACCAAGGTTGAAAGATGGGAAAGTTTTCACGCCTCCTACTCTCTGGCAACCACTGATCTACATTATGTTTCTGTGGATCTGCCTAGTCTAGACATTTCATATCAAAGGAATCATACAGTATCCTTATGTCTAGCTTCTTTCATTCAACATAACACTTTCAAGGTTTCTTCTGCTGTAGCCTATGAGTTCTTTATTACTTTTACTGCTGAATAATATTCCACTGTCTGGATATACCACATTTCTCTCCATTCATCACCTGATGTCTCCATTTGCTCCACTTTGAATAATGCCTTTATGAACATTTATGTACAAATATGAACTTTTGGTTTGCATGGACATTTGTTTTCAATTCTCTTGGGTACTCACCTAGGAGGGAATTGCGGGCTTCTATGATAACTCTGTTGATCATTTTGAGGAACCACCGAACTGTGTTACGAGCAGCTGCATGTTGTGTGTGTGTGTGTTTTGTTTGTTTTGTTTTTCACCAGCAGGGATGATGTTTCCAGTTTCTCTACATTCTTTCTGTCAGCACTTGTTATTGTCCATTCTAGTGGGTGTGACGTGGTATTTCACTGTGGTTTCAATGTTCATTTCCATAATGACTCATGATGGTGAGTATTTTTATACTGGACATATATGTATATACTAGAGGCCCAGCGGGCAAACTCGCACTCCCCGCCCACCCACCTGCCACCCCACTGCGCTCGCAGCCCTGCCCACCCACGCTCGCATCACCACGCCACCAGCCTTGCTGCCATTGGAGCTGTGGGCCGCAGGGTAGGGACCAAGAGGTGCTCCACGCACCTCCTGGTGACCGGTCATTTGGTTGTTACGGCATTATGGCGTTAGGGCCACTGGCCTTTTATAATATAGATATTCTTTGGAGAAATTTATAATTGAAAGTTTTGAAGGAGAAAACATATTACATAAAGTTGATATTTGCTAGAAGCCAATAACACATCAATGTTGTTGTTTTCCTCTCTCTTCCTTCCCCCTCCCTCCATTCCACTCTCTCTGAAAATCAATGGGAAAAATATCCTCCAGTGAAGATTAACAATAACAAATGCAGGCCGCTCTGGGCGCTGGGAGCACATTTGCTGCTCCTCTCCCGGGCCCCAGCACTTAGCAGGCCACCCAGGCACCCACAGGCCACAGGCTCACAGGCTTATTTCTGGGGGGGAGGCGGATGGAGGGGGGCAAGCACATGCCTCATAATCTCTGAACTGAGGGCTCACTTCTACCCCAGGAGCTAGCACAGCATTCAGCAGCCTTATAGGAGGCACTGCATGATAAATTGTTAAATAAAGAAATGACTTTAATTGGCATCATGCAGAGAAATTGCGGAACTGAATATTAAGTTGATGCGCAATTAAATGTGTTAACTTAGTATAAAGGTAAAGAAGGAAAAGAAGTGCTTTGGGTCAAGTACTGTATAAGACCCACTACCAATCAGTAGGAAGTGGGTCTTATACATTTTAGGAAGCCTTGTGAATTACAAGTTTCCTCCTATTCAGTGCACTCAGGCTCAACATGCCAGTAAGTAGCAAAGGTACAATGCAGAGCTTTGAGTTAGATCTTTTGGCGTAGGCACATGTAATTCCACACACTGAGGCTAACGCAGAGTCTGGGTGTGGGACCTAGACACAAGCCTTCCAGCCTTGGGTTGGAGGAATCCCACAGCGTCACTGAGAGGATGAGCAGGGGTGCGGAGAATGCCACCTTTTAAGGACGTGGAATGAATGATGTACAGGGTTTTTCATGTAAGGAGATTTGGGGGATGATGTCATTGTTTTATAACCTAATGGCATATCCCTAAGACCTGGAAATTGTCCAAATGATAAATGGCTTCAGTGAATG
Organism: Myotis davidii; assembly: GCF_000327345.1. Taxonomy (NCBI): domain Eukaryota; kingdom Metazoa; phylum Chordata; class Mammalia; order Chiroptera; family Vespertilionidae; genus Myotis; species Myotis davidii. Next base: position 771,952 of record NW_006284838.1, on the reverse strand, counting down.
AAGAAATTGTCTGTTTTGACAAATGTGGCATTTTAGGTTAAAATTGGCAATGAGGTTAAAATTGCATGATTGACTTTCTATATTTTTAGTTAGCAGTGGTTGGGTCTTTTCTTTTTAAGTTTGGACATGTTGAAGTTCAAGTGCCTTAAGTTTCCAAGGTCCCTTTAGACTGTCAGTGTATTTCTGATGTCCCTTCATGATTTCATGGCCCAGATGCTTTGGTTGCATGCAGATGCCCTCTCCTTCTGTGGGAACTTCTCATTGCCAACTTTCTAAGAATCTTCCACCTGATCTAGCATTTCTCTGTTTTCTCCTGTGTGTCTCGCACTCAGCTGGCTAGAGTAGGAGCTAGAGATACATGATAGCGTGGCCACATGGTCCATGTACTGAAACGACTGTTAGCCTTCTACAGCACTTTACTATGATTTCCATCATGTTTGCAGCCAGCTGGAGTTACTCCCTAAGATCTCTCTGACAGTTTTTTGGGAAACTTATCTTATTGACTTCTTTTTTTTCATACCCAGAATTATAGACAAGATTCCAAGGGATGGGCCAAGGGTAGGCATAGTTTTTGAGGGCATTATGCTATATGAACTAAGTGAGACAGAGAAAGACACATACTCTACGATGTCACCTGTGG